>NW_008710478.1:126002-267401 GCF_000327385.1 Lottia gigantea
TGTCTGTGAGACTAGTTTTAATCTGAGTTGGGGTGTGTGTCAGACTAGTTTTAATCTAGAGTTGGGGTGTATCAGACTAGTTTTGATCTGAGTTGGGGTGCGTGTCAGACTAGTTTTAATCTAGAGTTGGGGTGTGTGTCAGACTAGTTTTAATCTAGAGTTGGGGTGCGTGTCAGACTAGTTTTAATCTTGGTTTTGGGTGTGTCAGATTAGTTTTAATCTTGGGTTGAATTATAAGCTCTGATAGTGATTTGATGTATAGTTAGAATTGTCACCATCATCAATGGGTCCGTGCGTTGAATGGTTGCTTACTAACCTTCCAGGGTCCAGGCCGCGTATTCTCGAAACGATCTCGGCGCTAGGGTATTAAATTCTAACACAGTTTCAGGAATATCCTATCGAAAGATCGTTTCGAGAATACGTCGCCCGGGCATGGTCTGAGATGACACTTTCACCAATATTTCCCTCACTATATGGTATTGCTTGTCTTTACTAGCCCAATTAGGTGCAGAAAAGTATGACATAGGACACCATTTCATTTGCAATCAGGTACTTGATCCAATTTAGATTATGTTCTCGATCCCTGATAATAACCAGTTTGGCAAGTTATTGACCTGTGCCTTAAACGTTTTGGCTCATTGAAGGGATATAGCCCTTTAAATATCAGAATTTTATGTTTCAGATGGGAATCCTATGTCGTGGATTATTTTTTAATTAATTGAATGAAATGAAACAATGAATTGAAATAACCTTCAATCATTGAAATAAGGCTTTGGATGCTTCATAGATTTTGATTTTCATTATGACAATGACAAATTGAGATTCATCAACCACGTAATTAGATATTTAGAGGTCAAAATACCTTTAAAGGATATTTGAAAATTGCATAATATAACACATGAGATGAGAGAGAAACTTAAGGGATTTGGGTGGTTCACAAGTGAAGTCATCTTAAGGGAGAAGTTTCTTGTCTTGTTGGTAAGTCACTTTGTTATTTTCCAATGACAGAAGTTTCTGTGTAGTCAGCCATTTCATCATTACATTATCTATGCTTTTAGAAAAAAAAAAAACATATTTCAAAATATGTCAAGTTAATCATACTCCTGAACAACATTCATACACCCTCCACCCTTAATCGAAAAATATTTTATATGAGTTATTGACCTTGTTCTTAACTCTTTCAATTTCAGCTCGCAAACACTAAAAAGGTACGATTCTTGTTGGATTTTGACAAAACTTGGCATTATTATTCAGTATCAACTCAGAAAGCTCAAAAGAAGTGTATGGCTGAAGGTTGAATATTTCATACTGGTGATTGTTAATGTACTGCCAAATATTTTTATTCAAAATCAAAGTTGCCTGGTGGGCGTATATCATTGCCTGGCAAGCTGTCTTGGAAATAAAAATATATCGGAAAATGAAAATGAAAATAAATTAACTGTATTTATACATATTATTGTATGTGTGATCTCAAAAAATTCTTTCATTATTTTCTTTAAATTGGAACAATCCTGGCTTTAATGAATTAGCCATGATTTGTATACATGTATATTAGGACCCGTCTGATTGGAATAGAATAGGCCTACATAGAGATTAATGACAAATCGATAAAACTAACTTTTCTATTCATTCAATCACCTTTCTCTTTACAGATCAACGTTTTCTCTCAGTCAAGGTTCCAATCAATCAATTCTTCAATCAAAATCGATCAATCGATATCATGAATAAAGGTAATTTAGGTAAACAAATCCACCTTCTTGAACGAGATCTGGTCAAACGAAAGTTGAAAATTGACATGGAGAGACGCAATATTCTGAAAAGTTTCCAAGCAATCCGTCGGACCTCGGGAAACAGTGATGTGGGACTTCCCCCAGAGGACAGGATGGACAACATCTACGCCCACTCCCGACATTCCAAATCTGGGCTCCGATTGAGCGAAAAGCGGTTGATGGAATGGAAACGACGTGAAAGGGAACTTCGGAGATTTATGCGGGAAATGACGATTGGGTCGGATTTGGAAATCAGCCCTAGATGTTACAGAGTGAATAAGCGAGCAAAGATGATTAACGACTTCGGAAGAGACCCCGAAGAACAATCTGCTAAAGTTTTTAGACTCTATCTGGAAAACGACAAAATTCAGTCGAAATTGGAACCTCGTACAAAAGACATAAAGGCGTTAAGATTGGATAAAAATCATTTCATAAAAATACCCTGCAATGCTTATATTCAGGATGACTTGGCTCAAATAGTGTTACAAAGTGATTCCATTGCGGATGTGGAAAGGTCAACCGGAAGTAGAATGTCAAGGTCAAATTCATCATCAACTTCTTCAAACAGAGTAACACCAGAAGTGATGAACAGGCACAAAACACTGTCGACTGAAAGACCACGTGTATCGTCAAGGATAAGTTTGAATCGGAATAGTAGCAGAATAGGATCAGGTCGACATAAAGTACCTGCAAGCACTTCAGAAGTAACTTCTTCTGGATACGTGGTTTACGATAAAGATGCGTCACAAGCGATCCATAATCAAATACCAATGAAAGAAGAACGAGTCAGTCGGGAAAGAGATAGATCCAGAAACAGGCCTGGAACAACGTCCCAAAGGGATTACTATGACAGGCCAACATCAAGCAGGTCAAGAAAACAAGGGTTGTCTCCTGTAGCAAACTCTGCAGCGAGCCTAGCAACATCACCGGAAGTACCATCAGACCAAAAGCAGAATGAAAGAAGTGTGTCGTCTGGTCGCCCGAAATCTGCAAAACAACAACATGACCGCGTTTTAAGCAGCAAACTTACCGCACACCTCAACAGACAAAAAAGAAGAGGTGACTCTCGTGATGTGGATCAAAGCCGGAGGGAATTTCTTGAAAGGAATGAAAGACCTACATCAGTATCACAAAGGACGCGAAGTCTCAGTCGATCTGGTAACCGATCTTCATTATCAAATGGGTCTATTGAGAACTTTTTGGGATATGAAGACAGAAATCTTACATCTGCATCATCCAGAGCGAAATCGGTGGAGCGATGTTGTGGACGTAACAGTCGGAGCAGCAGATCGCCATCGAGCAGGGCCAGTAACTCTCTTGGATTTATAGCTGATCTTTTCGACTATGAAGACAACTGTAAATCAAGAAAACTCAAGTCAAATCGGTATTCGCCAGATTCAATGAGTTCCACTTTCGATTCAGCCGAGGAAAGAATCACCAGCTCAAGACGCACTCCGAGAAGTTCCGATTCACGCTCAAGAGCTACTTTGTTATGTCCCACAAAGCACGACTGCCTGAAAACATCAAGCATACCAAGGAGCCTCGCGGTTAAGAAGCCCAAGCCGCATGTGCATACCAATCATCTCTACGCTCCTTTTGTTTTGGACTCCACCGACGACGAAAGTGAATCTGAGGACAGTTTTTTCAGTTCAGGAAGCGATGCAGAGGCTGACACTGAAGACGAAGCTGAAGAACAAGGACTTCAAGAACAACAGCCCGGAACTTCAGTTGTGGTTGTTCCTTCAGGCGATCAGAGCAATGTTGGTGCTCAAGAGACTGGCGAGTCTGGAAAGAATTTAGAAGCTGTTTCAAATGCTGAGGAACGCAATAGTCAAGTCAATGTGGTTGGTGCGGAATCTAGTGATACGTCTAAGGACGCCGATGCAGTTTCTAAAGGTCTTGCGCAAAGGTCAACCGTGCAAAAGCAGGTGCGTTTCAGTGATAATGAGGACACCAAACCATGTGAGAGTTACACCCAACCCATTTCAGCTGCTGGTAGAAACTTTTCCCAAACAGTAGCAACACAAGCATCACTAAATACCACGCCTTCTTTCCAAACTACTGCATCTCAAACCATATGGTCAAGCGGCGCCGAATACCATCGCGCGCATGAAAGTGACCCAAGACGACATTCTCTGCCAAAATCTGCAAAATATCCGACCTTAAAACAAACCAAATCAGCTACGGCGGTGATACATCCGACAAGATATTTACGGAAAACGCAATCGGATATATTTGTGGAACATCCACCTAAAATTAACAGCACTCGTCCTTTAACAATCGGGTCCCTTTTCAACGTTTCTATCGCTCTTTCGAAATTAACTCGAAAAAAGTCACTGCGTGATCTGGTAAATCTGAACAATCCAGATTTACGGGAGGCTATGAGACAGGAAAGACTCAAAGATCTAGAGATCAAATCAAAACAACTCTCGGAAGAAGCGAATAATTTCAAACTTTGATGTTCAATCCTGTTGGATGTTTTAAGTTTGAAATGAAATGAGGAATTCTTTAGTTTTAGTTTTAGTTTGCTGAGATATGCAACCTTTCCAATGGTTAGAATTATCTATGTAATGATATTAATTCTAAACAACTTTCTTATATAAATAAATTCAAACTTTGATGTTTTCCTTGGTTGATTTCTTTTAAATGTAGTCCGAAATGAAGTTTTATTTTGATGAAATATCAATCTTATTAAAAATACAATTTAATTTCTTTTTTTTCCTTTGTTATTACTCTTTGCTCTGGAGAGGTCGAATTGGGCCGCTTCGTCTCCATTATTGGCAATAAGAACTATCACACAGACGTTTTTTGTCTTTCGGATCTAATATTAGTGACTACCAACAGCTAAAAAACTTATTTCCTCGGTTGATGACCACCCAAAGTGAAACTACGAAACTAAACACCAGATCTTAAGTCATGACATTAGCGTTTATGTGTGTCTCCATTATCCGGTTTCCTCCTACTGACATGAACAAGAACAAAAACAAAAATGAGAGGTGCGAGAGGTGTCTCTCCGAGGCGATGCCTGAAGATCCCTGGGTTCTGGAATCTACCGCCCCCTAAATACTCCATGGTTACGAGGTATATCGATAGAATTAAGTTTGTAAACCGCTGACAATCCAGAAGAATGCCTTATAAATATTTTGATCATTTACGCACACAATTGCACAAACGCGCGGTTTCTGAAGTAGAGCGTGATTGCGTATAGAATTCTTGATAACACAAATATTGAATTTGAAAACCTGATATTATTTACTGCAGATTTTGGAGCAACGAAGGCTGTGTTCAGAAATATTTTCTGTAAACAAACAATGTATATCTCATAATTAAAAACGGTATTTTTATCTTGAAACTACATTGTTGCGTGTTGAGGGTATATATAGTAATACAATATCATCGTACTTCAAAATTTTATATAAGACAGTTTTATAGATAGATACTTCTAGAATAATTATTACTTTCAATGTTTCAATGTGGTTCTCACACTGTCATCTGGAATATAATGATACTTCTAGAATATTTATTCATATGTATTACCCACCTGAAACACTGACACCATTGTCCCTCTGGATATATTACTTGCCTCTCCGAACAATCAAGTCTGGCTACGTGCATTAATCATTATTATCAATAAGAACAAACTTCTTCAGTTCTTGTTTAAATATACATGTATATAGAGAAGGCTTGTGTTTTACAGTTTGTGGTAAAGAATGAATTCCAAAGTAAGGAAGCTGTATAGGCCTATGCCCATCTAATGTGTCCTTGGCCAGTGCTTTACTTAAGAGTTTTAAGAACCCTTTTCACGTTCTTATCACAAAAGCTGCTAAACAATTAGATTCTATAATAACAGGAACTACACACATCTAACGGATAGGTGTTATGATAAAAATAGAAACGGTTATTGGCCCTGAAAAACATAAGAATCTGAGAACATTTTTTTCATTCTTTAAACCTCCTTGAGTAGGCTATAGTGTAGGTTACGCTGCTGTTCAGTTTAGGCTAGACCGCTTTTGTGGGATGAAAAGCATTGAATTCGTAGCATATTGGATAATTTGTGACTTTATCCGATTATTTTCATTATAAAAAGTCTTAACGAAGAAAGGGAAAAGGCTATAAATGTTAATAGCTTATTGAAGTGACGACTATATTCGAGGAAGAGCCAAACAAATAGACCTTGTCTCGGACTAGCTATGTCACCTAATTCGAGTTACTTCCCTTTAAAGTAAATTTTCTAGCACGAAAATAACAATGGCCGACAAATGAGAAAAGCTGAAACGATTCTATGAAAATGTTGAATTAAAACTAAGAGAAATGTCAAGGTAGCGCGAACTTGATTTGATAAAATGAATGAACAGGACAATGTCCCAGCGAAACATTCAATTCATTGGTTTCGACGCGGACTTCGATTACACGACAACCCAGCATTGATCGAAGCAGTCAAAGGGGCTACAACGTTTCGATGTGTTTACATCTTGGATCCATGGTTTGCCAGTTCTTCCAACATCGGGGTTAACAAATGGAGGTAAGTGCTATATTCCAAACATTTCAATTTTATGTTATTCCAGGTGCGAATTTGACGTTGGGTTATAATGATCCATTCTTTTCCCACTGCCCTTTATTTTTTCATATTATTTATCACTTGGTGACTTTGATTTTTTAAGTCACTGCCATGACTGTGAGAGTCATTTCACATGATTTTCTAAGGATATTATCATTTGCTTGTCATAGGTTGTATAGAATGCAGCTTGTTCATAAAAATTATATGCGAAAAAAATCTGTATTTTAAAGGGACAGGTAGGCCATTTTTTGACAATCATACTTTAGTCTCAGAAACTGAAACTTTTTACCTGAGCTAATCAGTAATAGTGTTCACAGCTCACCATCGAAATTTGAGCCTTCAGATCAATGTGTGTCCAGAATTATCTGAGTTTGAATGTTAAAATGACGACTAGTTAATTTAAGATACTCTGCGATATATAGAAAAGACATATATATAGAAATAATGAGTAAAAATTCCTAGTTTGAAGTATTTTTAAAGGAATTATTTGATTTTCGTACATTTCTGAAGACTATTTACATATCTAGACTAAAATCAACCCACCAAAATCGCACACCTGTCCTTTTAAGCCTGACTCTCTCTGATCATTTAACAATTATTTTCAACCTTTGGGCCCAAAAATATAAGGTATGATTTTACATTAATAAAGACAAAAAAAATTTCCTGTGAAAATGACCCTTATTTCAGAATAAAATTCCCTTCATCATAATTCCATATAATGATTTTTTCATTGTTTGGCAAAACCATCAACCCAAAAATAATCCAAGACTGAGTGCTATTTTGGAGCTGATTTTTCAATCCATACAGAAAAAATTGGCTTAAATGATATTGTAAAATAGGTCACTGTTTCCTAATGGAATCAAATTCAAAAATTTCGAAATAAGTGACGAAAACACTCTTATTCACAAAATGTTAGTTTATTGTACAGTGCTAATTTCAAGGATTGATATAGTTCTTGTTAATTTATTTTAATATATAGATAATGATTACTTATGGTTGATATGAAATAAACAATAACATAAAAGGGATTGTAAAGTGATTTTCAAAATTTTTCTGATGGCATCAATTAGCACCATTCCAATTTTCAAACGGATGTCTGTGGTTCCTGCATTTTACTGAGAATAAGTGTTGAATGACGTCACTTATGACGAAAAGCTGTATGTGATAAAGCATAGTTTGAGATTAGTGATGTCATCAAACATTTAGTTTTACGTGAATTGCAGGAACCACAGATATCTGACTGAATATTGGAATAGCACAAATTGATGCTATTAGTGTTCCCAATGCACATAAACAATTTAGAAAACCTCTTTACTATTCCCTTTAATGTTAATAGCATGGAATATTGTTTGTATTATATCTTTTCATTCATATAAACATTAATATTGGTGAACAGTATTTTAACTCAATGTCAATGTACCACATGTGATATGTACTAGATTAAAATATTCCTGAGGCTAAATTTATCTTTCACAAATCGATTCATCTTAGATCAAATAACATCTTTAATTAAATCCTGAAACAATTCTTTAATGATAAAAAAATAACACGCAGTTATTAATAGCTTGTATGCACCAATGAAATTAAGCCTGATTTAATTCTATTTTACCTGAATAACATGTACTTTCAATTTAATGGGATACATTCGCCATTTGTTCGACCTATCGTATTTTAGTTTCAAAACAACATTTTTTTTAGCTAAGCTTACCAGTATTAGTGTTCACATCTCACATCTGAGCCTTCAATGCCATGTGTGTCCAGAAGTTACCTTATCTCAACATTTATGTCTTTAAGAGAAATTTCTAGTTTGTGTATAATTGAAGGGATTATGCAGTACATTTTTAGTACTTCTGTAGACTATTTACATATATTCAAGAATCAAGACCCAAATCGCCCCCAGAATGCTGATTGTTCCCCTTTTTATTTTATGTTTTATCGGTGGCCCATGATCTGAAACATTTGCTCATATTACCCTTAAAATTATCAAGCAACTTTATTCGATGTCATCGGGCAAAAATGATATACTCACCTGTCCCTGTTATGAGTCAGTGTGGTTCAAAAGGAAAATTGAAATTTCAAACTAAAAGTATGTCAGGTTTAATTCCATTCTATTCTTCTTTATTTAGTGCATATAGGTCAATAATTATTAAACTTGTTTAAATACTATCAATGGCAAGTTTAAAACATTTATAATATGGTAATTAATAACATTTTATCAATCTGATTAAAACAGAGAGGCTTTATTCTTGAAAACTTGAAGAAAATATGTTGTTAAGAAAAAAAGAATCTCATTGGATGATAAAACTTTAAAGGGATTGTAAAGAGGTTTTCAAAATTTTTTGCGTGTATCAGGGATACTCATAGCATCAATTTGCACCTTTTCAATTTTCATAGGTCACTTAGTGCGAAGGGCCTTATGTGGTAAAGCATAATTTGCAGTAAGTGCTGTCATCAAACACATAGTTTTAGTAGAATTGCAGGAACCACTGGCGTCTGATTGAAAATTGGAATGGTGAAAATTGTATTTAACAGTGTCCCCGATACACATACTAATTTTAGAAAACCTCTTTAACAGTTATTTGTTTTTATTGACTGAAGCACTAAAATTATCTTAGTTAAGAAATCATGAAAGAGGCTACTGATCTAGATATTTCATTTTTTTTCCGCAGTTTACTACACATCATATGTTTGGTTATAAAATCACTTTTTGTTCCACTTGTTAAAGAAATCATGTTGAAAGAAAAATCTCAAAATTACGACCTTCAATTTACCTGACCTACATTTAATTACGAAATGCTTAAAGATTTTATTTCGCAAAAGGGGTCTCACATGACTCCAAATGCGATGTAATAATTCTTAATTTGAAGTCTTCTCTTGTTTGTTATAATTAAAGGATGATAAACTAGAATTTTCAGTTTAAATAATTTTAAGATTTTCTTCCTGTTGCATTCTGTCAAAAAATAATTAAAAATAAATAAATAAATTGTATCAATAGAATGGACGGTGCACCATTTTTTTTACCAATCTCACTTAAGTCTCAGGAACAGGAATTTTTTTAATCTCAGTAATGCTTAACTATGGAATTGTAGTTTTGAAACTTTATCAATTTAATCATTGCTGTATAGTACTATTTATCATTATATTTGTTACTTAGTATATAATGACAATATAGTGACAATTAAAGCAGACTACAGTAAACAAACTTGTACCAAGCATGCCGTCCTACAGTTAACATAGTGGCATGAGGCTGTAACCATTTTATCCTCTATGTAAATTACAGTAATCAGAGTAATTGAGTTATTAAAATTACACAACTGAAGTTGAAGTTGTCAAATCTTGCGTAATCTCTAGTACAGAAATATTAGAATGTCTAACAAACTAAAGTAGAAAAATTGGATCACTAGATCCAGACTGTTCTCCTTTGAAGAATATAAATTACCATTGTTGATGTCTAATAATGATAGATAGAGGAATAGCTTGTTGTAAGTTATTAATGGATTAGGTTATATAAGTAACTTCCTATATATACTTCCAACTTTTAGCCAATAGCATTGTAATATATGTTATACTGTATAAAATTCCCACTATCACTGTCTCGCTTCAGTGGTTTAGCTTACTCTGATCAAGCACTTGAAGAATTTAACCTTCATTTCTATAAGTAGCTGTCTGATAAGTATTCTAAACAAGCATTTGTAACAAGTTTAAAGGCCATGTTTCTCCCTTTGGGAAATTCATTTGGGTCTTGGACTAAATAGTCTTCAGAAGTAATAGCAACAGCAGAGAAATCACATAATTCCTTCAAATATTGATTAAAGTACTGCCAAATATTTTTTTTAAAATCAAAGCTGCCATGTGGTGTATTATACCTTGCCTGGCAAGCTATCTGACTATGGTTAGAGTTTTTCAATCACAACTTCATTTCCATGGTTACGTGAAGTAAATATATATTAGTTATATAAATAACTTCCTATATTTATTTCCACCTTTTAATTATTAACTTCGTAATATATATCAACCTGTAGAAATTCTCGTTATTGATTTTCTCGTGCCTATTTAGTAAATTCGCTTTCTCTGCTCATGCGCCGGTCTAATAAAAATTAGACCAGAAAAATTAGACCAGACTTTCGTTCCAAGTTTTATTAGTATTTTTTATATAGCCACTTCAGTTAGGGTCTAAAGACTGGCCTTTGAAACCTTCGTCCAAATAACCTTTTGACCTAAGCCTGCTTCATCCAATCAGATTCCTGCCCTCTGCATTTTGTGAGAGAGTGAAGTGATTGGTTAAAGATGTCATAAATAAGATCAGAAGGTTATTTTGACGAATGTTTAAGAGGCCAGTCTTTAGACCTTAACTAAAGTGGCTATATTAAAAATTAAATGTAATAACGGAAAGAAAGTTTGGTCTATTTTTAATTAGACTGCCTTTATGCTTGAAAGTTCAATTCAATTTACAAAGCTATCTGTCCTGATAAGTATTGTGTATCTGAAATTTGTATCAAGAAGTTGTCTGCAATCATATGACTAAAATATTTCAAGTCAAGTTTAGAAATAATTCTAATTGAGAAACTATTTGAGTGTGTATCCGAATTGAGTTCATTTTGATATTCAAAAGTGTTTGTAATCTTTGTTGTTCAATCAAACATGTATTTGTGGGTCAAGAGCATCAATATAGAATGTATCTTCAAAAAGATTTCCATAAGGCAGACAATACATAGGAATGAAGATTCACTTTTCACACCTCGGGTTTTAACTGTTCACACCTCATGATTCACTCCTCATTTCACATGAAGGGAAATGTTGGTTACCATGCTTCTTGACCAGTTCAATTCACGAATAATAAACATGTTCATTTCTCGAATCATGTATGTCATTGGTGAGTGAGCTCAAGAAATGAAGTGAACAGATTTAAATTATAAAATGAATGCCTATGTAAGCAGACCATTGAAAACAGCTTGCTTATGGCTTGGGACATTAATAACTCGTGACACATGAAAAGTGAATCGTTCATTCCTATGTAACGTCTGTCTAAGGGTTCATATTTGGCGTGAAATTTTACTTTTTAGAAAGTATCTTATGAAGATGTCATCATAATTTTAACCTTGAATTAGCAGGTTTTTTTTTATATGATCTATTCAATTATTTTGTATCTTTATTATTGATTATATTTTCCCTGTTATATTTTTCTAAAAACAGAAGCTATAGTTAATTTGAAATAGTCGTCTAGTTTTTTTCTATGAAAAATAACAATTTTATTTCTGGAATTTTTTACACAGTATGTTTTTCATTGAATAGCATATGCCATTTAAAACATAGAAGGAAGAAAGAAACAACTTTATTTTACAAGGAACTTAGGTTACTTAGGTTACTTTGGTTCACAGTCAAGGCTACTTTCTAACAGCTTATCCTTGGCTAAACCTCTCGGCATTGATCTTTCAGAGATTATTTCTAGCCATTTACAGCTGGATTGAAGGTGAAGATCAGGTCATCAGACTTTCTTACATGGATAACCTTGAATGAATCAGAGTATGTAAAACTTCATTTCATTTCATTCTGTTCTTTTGATTTATTTCAGATTTTTATTGGAATGTCTGGAAGATCTTGACAGCAGTTTAAGGAAACTTAACTCTAGATTATATGTTGTTCTTGGTCAACCAGTAGCTGTTTTTCCTTCCTTGTTCAAGGTCAGAGTTATTTTTTTTTATTTTGAGGGGATATTTCATTTTCTTTACAAAACCTATCTCTCTGGTTGTGGCAGTAAAATAGCTTAGTGGCGAGTTCAATTAGATATTTTGGGTACCTCAGTTGGTAGTTGGATTACAGCCTGATAAATCTGGCTACCTTTTCCTCGTCATGATATACAGAGGTGATATCCTGTTTAGGGCCAGACATATTTCACTTTTTATATGAGTTGCTCTGACCTACTTTTGTATAGACAATCATCTGTCATTGCCCTAAATTTGTCATCAACATCCACCAATGTTTTTGGACTAAGTGTTACGAATTAAGTGATATTGTTTTGAAATTTTAGAAGTGGAAGATAACAGCGTTAACATTTGAAGAAGAGACCGAACCTCATGGACGTAATCGAGATAACGTTATAACATCACTAGCTCACGATGCTGGAGTGGAAGTTATTAAGAAAACTTCACATACATTATATAATCTTCAAGAGTAAGTTTACTTGTAGAATTATTAATTGGGAACAATTGCTCGGTAAAATGTCCATCCTGTTCTGTTTGTTTAGGGAGGTTTTTGTATGTTTTTGCCTCAAAATATGTTTCAGAATGCACCAATCATTTCTATTTCATCTGTCCGTCTGTCCACAATTGTTTGTGGGCACGATAGAGAGCTGGTTTCTTGATGGATTTTGACGAACTTGGTGTGAGTGTTTGTTATTACCCAAGGATGAACCCTATTGAAAATCAGAAGAATCGCAAAAATATTAACTATGAGTTATTGCCCTTGTTCTTGAATTGTTTGTTTAGAGAGGTTACTGTATGTTTTTTGCTTCAAAATATGTGTCAGAATGCACCAAATCATTTCTATTTTTGAACATATTTCTTTAGGAGACAACTCCATGGGAGACAGAGTGGTCACATTTTGAATCTGAAATTTGACAGTTGTCCCCCCATTGATTCAGTCGGTACCCTATTTATATTATACCTCTAGTCTCTAGAGGCTGGCGCCTAACTAACACTGTTATTTCTTTGCTGTTCGTGCTGTTTCAATAAATTGTAATTTTTATATTTTCAGCATTATACAAATTAATAGTGGAAAGCCTCCATTGACCTTTCTGCGGTTCCAGTCCCTGCTGTGTGTGATGGGGCCACCGAATGGAACTGTTAATAAACTAACAGAGAAATTGATCAATAACTGTGAAAATACAGTACAGAGTGATCACGATGAAAAATATGGTGTACCAGATCTCGCTACATTGGGTACGTTCAAATATATTTTTCTGGGTGGTGGTTCCAATCACACAAAATAGTAGGATAAAAACCAGAGTAAAATTTCAATCATGAAATCCTTTGAGGCACTCTGAACCACTTCTTGGCACTTGGCATGAAGGGCAAGCAACTCTACCGGACTATAAGGGAAGTAACTGGACTAATCCAGACCACAATATCACAATAATTTTCTCAATTTTGTATTGTGCAGCAAAGATATTTGATTCCAAACATAAACCAGACTAGTCTATTTTATTTTTAGGTAATTTGAATTGTTTAGAAACTATACAAGTCAAACTTATATTGATTTGAATACTACTTAAATTACCTAAGAACATAATGGACTGATTGTGTTTGGATTTGAACTGATTACCGGGATGTGCACATACAAGTGTAATCTACCGATAATGTCGGGTTTCTACTGCTCTACTGACGGGATACCCAATTCTACCGATTTTTTTTTTCCTGACCAAATTTTCATGGGACCTACCGTTTTCAATGTCCAAATTCTCTACCATAAATCAACCAAAATATCTATCATTACTTGTATCTTGATTACGGGTAACAAGCATTAATCTCACATCATGTGCACATATATCAAATTTCTTTTGTTGTGTATATATTTCATCTGATACAATGCTAGAAGAAGTAACTTTAGACAGAGCATTTTCATCATTCTGAAACTGTGAATCTGTGACAATGTTTATCAATATAGTGTCTCTTATGGAGAGTTAACATTAATAATATGAAGCTTTGTGTGTTTCAAGCTGTACAAGTTAAGTGTTCTAACTTGTTGGAAATTTAGTTTGGCTAAATTTCCCTTGTTGCACACTGCATGGCATAGACCATTGTAAATATTGTGTAAAATATTTTTATCTGTTGACAGGTTTTGACTGTGCTAATCTAAATAAGATAGCCTTCAAAGGAGGTGAAACAGAGGCTTTATGTCGACTTCATCGGCATCTGGAACGAAAGGTAAGAAAATTTCATTTTTTAAACTCCCTTATAGTAATATGGTGGTCATAGTTTTTGTCAGATTGTAAATGTATGACGTAGTGTTATATCCACAAGATTAGTCAAATAAGATGTTTTGGGTCTTTCAGGGTTACAGCCCTTGATATATCTAAAATATGTCAAATGTAGCTTGTGAAAGCGATAAAGGCCACAGAAAATGATTTATCCTTATGTACATAAGTTTTTTTTCATTTTAACAGGCATGGATTGCAAGTTTTGAAACACCGAAAATGACACCTGAATCTTTAATGCCAAGTCAGACAACTCTGAGTCCGTATTTACGGTTTGGTTGTCTGTCAGCTCGGGAGTTTTATTGGCAGCTTAGAGATTTATTTAAAAAGGTAGGTCACTAGGTCAAGATGGTATCTAGGTCAATGGGTCACTACTTAAAGGTCATTAGGACAGTAGATACGAAACCTTTAATGATCTCCATAGTTAACGGCCAATACTAGGTCAATATGTCACTATTTAAATACTGTTAGTAGGTCACTAGACTTGACAAGTTCATTGAAGACTATATTCATGAGACTTTTTTAATGGCTGAATCCAATCAGATGAGCATAATTAACTCTTCCTAGACCACAAATAAATTTTCCTTGTAGGATTCAGAAAACTAGTATATCAAAGTAGAAAAATTCAGACAGACAACAAATAAATTGTCTACTATTCTAATTACTACTATTTCCAATAGAAACAGACCACAAAGAAATTGCCCATGTAGGATTCAGATACCAACTATCTCATATAACTTCCCAATTTGTTGATATATTTCAGTTAAACCGAGGTGAAGAGCCCTCCCTAGCGATGTATGGTCAGTTACTATGGAGAGAGTTTTTCTATCTGGTTGCCAGGGACAACATGAAGTTTGATCAAATGCAGGGCAACCCAATTTGTGTTCAGATTCCATGGGATAAAAATTCTACAGCGTTAGCCAAATGGACAGCGGTAAATATAAATGATATGATTATATTTCATAGTTCCCCATTGTTTATGTTGAAGTCGTAATCTTGTAAATGGAGAAATACATGGTTTCTTTTTGGCAGTAATGCAGATTGTTTAGGTCAACAATCCATGTTGAAGTTTCCAGTACAGTCAATGATTGTGTTTCTCATTTTCATAAGTCAAATCAGGAGCAAAACTGTAGGATGTAAAACTTTGTTTTATTTGATTTTCTATAATCTGAAGCATGACAATAACATGACAAGCAAATGTGAATGCTCCCACAATGTGTATCTGTTTTAACAAACTTGTGGAATATAGTTCTTTGATTAGATAAATGCACAGCTGGGGTTTTGCTCTCTAATTTCCCTCACAGCTCACTGCATAGTGTTCATCTCTATAACTTCAATTAGGTGCAGAAGAGTAGGATATAGAACTCATTTTATTTCACAGTTAACTCTTTACTTCAAGAAAGTGTAACTGAGGCCTGTGTGTTATAGGTCATGCATGTTAAAGATCCCTCTACAGTTGAAGATTGAAAAAGAGTAGGTTGATGTCACTGTCCCTGGCAACATTTCCCTCATTGCACACTACATTGTGTAGTTCTCACTAGAGCTAAAACAGAAAAGGTAGAACTCACTTAATTTCACTCTCACTCTAAACCCTGTCCTGATTATATTCCAATGTGTGAAATATTTTCAGGGTATGACAGGATATCCCTGGATTGATGCCATCATGACTCAGTTAAAGAAAGACGGATGGATTCATCATCTAGCACGACATGCCGTGGCTTGTTTCTTAACACGAGGTGATCTCTGGTTATCATGGGAAGAAGGAATGAAGGTAGGTAACTCTGTAGTACCGTATACAGTATACTCTGCGTAATCCGACATACACTGGGACTGTAAAACAATGTCGGATTAGCGAGAGTGTCAGAGTACTAAGTGATTAAGATAAGTCTCAGGACCACTGATTTGTGTCGTAATTCGAAATACACAGAGTGTCAGAGTACTCAGAGTTTTTTAAACTAGCCTAAAAAGGAAATCAATCGGGACCAGAAAATAATGTCGGATTACGCAGAATATCAGAATACTCAGATGTCGGATATCACAGAGTACATTGTATTTGGACACAGTTTTTGACAGAGACAAGAGACAGATATACTAGAGGGAAAGAAGTGGTGTATAGTATATATGCTTATAAAAATACCACATAAACATTATTATGTGGATTCTGTTAGGTGAATCAGTGATAGTGTTCACAGCTCACCCTTGAAATTTAGGGTTGCCCTTCAAATCCACGTGTGTCCAGAATTATCCACGTTTGAAGTTAAAAAGTCATATTTTTTCGAGCCACTGCCATATATAGAAAAGACATCTATAGAAATTCCCAGTTTGAGGTATTTTTGAAGGAATTATGTGATTTTCGTACATTTCTAGTACTTCTGAAGACTATTTACATATATTCTAGAGTTAAATAAACACCTAAAATCACACACCTTTCCCTTTAATAATAGGTTAGTCTAATTGGATTATAATGTTCATCTTTATAGTTAATTGTTTCAAGAATAAGGCCCTTCAAATATCACATTGTCAGCTGTGCAAACTTTTCTTTTATCCCCATTCAGATATTTGATGAGTATTTACTGGATGCTGATTGGAGTATAAATGCAGGAATGTGGATGTGGCTATCATGTAGCAGTTTTTTTGCTCAATTTTTTCACTGTTATTGTCCAGTTAATTTTGGTAAACGAGTTGACCCTTCTGGTGATTTTATAAGGTTCGTATTATTTATTTTATTTGATTCTGTTCAGTAGTTTCCAAACACCTACCAAAAAGCAGAACGAAATAGTTTTGCTGTAAAAAAATTAACGGCTGAATTTTTAAAATAAAACTTGAATAGTTATCATATTTTTGAGCAAAAATATTTTTGGACCTAAAAAAAAATAAGAACAGAATGCCCCTTTAAACCTAGTCCCCAGATCAGTAAATAAATAAGACTTTGGTTCACCTTATCTAAATACTTCATTTAAGATGGTGAATTTGAACCAGTAAAAATACTATTCTATCTAAGAGGTATTGCATGTACTCATTATGTAAAGCAAAACGTAAAAAACATGACGATGTGAAAGCTTATTAATAGACACTCCCTTGACATCGTGAATATCTTTTATCTCTGGTTCCCAATACAAGATTTACCGACCAAAATAAAATTAAAACTGTGACATTTAAGAGGCATCATTACATATAGAGGCATCCAGTCGTTCAGAAGAGACCGGCATCAAAAGCTTGTTTGCTTCATAATCATTTATTATTACAGGCATTATCTACCAATATTACGGGCCTACCCACAAGAATATATCTTTGAACCCTGGACAGCCCCTGAGTCAGTCCAGAAATCAGCTAAATGTATTATTGGTAAAGATTATCCCCTACCCATGGTCAATCATCATGAAGTCAGTCAGTTAAACGCTGATCGTCTACGACAAGTTTATCATCACCTTACACTCAAAGTTTCAAGTAAGTTTAAGAAAACTGATAGATATTAGATTTGAACCACATCTAGAAGCTGAGAGCACATATAACAAGAAACACAAGGGAATAAACACATTAATATACCTATTTCAGTTTAGTAATTTCAAATATATTCATACAAAATATTTACAAAATACATTACAGTCTAATGAGTTGTTATAACTCCCGAAACGATCTTAAAAACATAACAATATGGCAATGAAAGAAGACAAACTGGCTGATCCTCCTCAACATTGATTCGCGGTATTTTCGAAAAGGAAAAAAACTCAAAATTTATTTCACTGTGTATAGTACGTACCTCTTCTGTAAGGGGCCCATTTTGGGGTAAAAAACTGTGCATTATATTCGGAAATATACGGTATACAGTGGAGCCTCGTTTATGAAGCGTTATGTACTTTGTTAATAAACAAGTGTTTTATACAGTAATAAATTTCCTTGTGTTTTTTTAGTTATCACTAATAGATACCACAGCTTTAAGTGACCTTCTAGCATGTAAAACATTTGATTTAAACTTCTTTTTCAGATTCCGCTCTCAAGGAATATCAGGCAGTGTTTTTACAGCAGCATATCAAAAACAAGTTACGTCCCCTTTCCTGCCTTATACAGCAAAAATAACCCTCAGGGTAGTCACTTCAAGGAACCATAATCTAGTGATAATACAGACCACAATGAAATTACTTTTATTATCATAATATTATTATTCTTGTGTAGAAAAGATATCAAACACCAGCATAAATACTCCTTGTGAAAAAGGACACATAACACAAATGTGTATTGTAACTGTTTTGAATCAGCATATAACTGAGTGTAGGTAACTCTGTGAAAGTTAGACTACAGACTGCAGTAAACTTTTTGTGAACTATGGACTACATGAGTAGTGTATTGATTATAACATCAAATTGTTTTATTCCCAACTTATTCAGCTTAAATACGCAATGTGAAATATAGACAACAGAAAACTCCTCATGAAATATGGCCTACAGACTACAGTAATCTCTTTGTCAGAATTGGACTATATTTATAAACTTGTATTGATCAGTCAGTGCAGATTATTGTATCCATGATATTTACATTCTAGAATGGGAGTGAAGCAGTCTGATTGGTCAAATGTTATGAAGAGTCAATCAGTGATCTTGTGTATATATTTAAACATATTGTGTTCTGTTTTCTTCATTCTGTGGATCAACTCTGATGAAGTGGACTCCAGACTTGAATTATTCATAATTATTTTCATATTTATTAAGTGTATAGTTTTCTTTATACTTTTTCAATTGAATGAGATGGCCTCAGGGCCACAAATCTTTTTCATACTTACCTGAGAGTTTTCTCAAAGTTTAAACACATATTACAAGTGCATAATGATTGTATCAATGAAAAAAACAACAACAATCTATTCCTTTATTTCACACTGTTTCTGGTATTATCACAGTAATCTTCAAATTTTACCTTTTCTTGATGCAAGGGTCATAATGAATTTGAGTAAAAACTAAGCTGAACATGAGAAATTTTTTGTGACCCTGGGGCTAGATTAATTGAACTGTAACTTTTCTGGTATGTTTTGTTAAACTGTCAGAGAATCAAACTAATAGTGACTTACTACAGACTACAATTACATTATAATTATCTCCCTTCAACCACATATATATTTTTAGTCAGGACATGTTAGAATATCTAGTTTTATTTTCATGTTGGGTGTTACAGGAAGATACACTCCAATAGAAGCACTGGCCGAGGTCACAAGTAAAAGACATGTCTGAAAGACTTGAGCCCTCAGATTCATCAAATCTTCAGCTCTGGAACAAAACTGTCCAAATTAACATCTGATTTTGTTTATTTGTTTGATATTTGTTATTGTGTGTAAATTGTAACCTCTTGACCTCAAAATTTAGGAATTGTTAAGTTATTAACTATTCAGATAGCTGAAATTGAGCTCTATCAGCTGGTAAAGTAAATATTGAGATGACTATACAGATAGCTGATATTGAGCTCTATCAGCTGGTAAAGCAAATATTTAGATGACTATATATATAGCTGAAATTGAACTCTTATCAGCTGGTATAGTAAATATTTAGACGACTATACAGATAGCTGATATTGAGCTCTATCAGCTGGTATAGTAAATATTTAGACGACTATATATATAGCTGAAATTGAACTCTTATCAGCTGGTATAGTAAATATTTAGACGACTATACAGATAGCTGATATTGAGCTCTATCAGCTTGTAAAGCAAATATTTAGACGACTATAGATATATCTGAAATTGTGCCCTATCAGCTGATAAAGCAAATATTTAGACAACTATACAGATTAGCTGAAATTGAACTCTATCAGCTGGTAAAGTAAATATTTAGACGACTATACAGATAGCTGATATTGAGCTCTATCAGCTGGTATAGTAAATATTTAGACGACTATACAGATAGCTGATATTGAGCTCTATCAGCTGGTATAGTAAATATTTAGACGACTATACAGATAGCTGATATTGAGCTCTATCAGCTGGTAAAGCAAATATTTAGATGACTATATATATAGCTGAAATTGTGCCCTATCAGCTGATAAAGCAAATATTTAGCAGCTATACAGAAAGCTAAAATTGAGCTCTATCAGCTGCAAAATCGAAGATTTTCCCGACTTTTTCCCTTTTATTTCCTGAATTAAATACTCAGTACCTTCTTATAATTAAATTAACCTATGATAAAGGATATTTATTTTATGTACATTCAAAAGTGTACAAGAGAAAAGATGTACACTTCTGTACTTTTGAGTTAAGCATAATAAGTTTCCTATTAAAAAATATTTCCCTCATTGAACACTGCAGGTGAAGAACAGTGATCTCCATGTACCCAATTCCATTTCATATCATTCCATTTTCATACCATTATATTAGCCTATTTTAATTCACTATTTGGTTATTTATATTTATTCGTGTATTTATCTGTGCTGTGATAAGTAAGAGGTTTTTATCCGCCATTAAATCAAAATAACTATGGCCAGTTTCAAATGTTTTATAATTGAGTTCTTAAACGCCGTAAGCCCTTTCTGGACAATTCCACTAAACCTCCATCTAATGATGTCTAGAAACGCCATTTGCCAGTGTTGATTTTAAACTTCAAAAAAAATGAGAAAGAAGGACCAGACTCAAAAGTATGAATAATTTAAGGGTGTCCTTGGTTATATCTATGTATATTTTAAACAGAAATTTATTGCTCAACTAGTGAAACGTATCTTGCTGTTTAAGTTTGCAACATATCTGTTGTGTTTTAAACAAATTTAATCGTAATGTTTTAATGTAAAAGTGACCTTATAATCGGTAAAGCTTTTTTTTAAAAGTATTACAGGAACCACAGACATCAGACGGAAATTATGATGGGTAATACAGAAACTTGAAGTTCGTCTGATCCATTAACAAAGGCAAGATAACCTTGAAGTGCCTATAAGTGGATAATTTGCCTATAACTGTTCGATCATGATGGAGATATAGATTTATCTAGATTTATCTCAGCGTAAGAAAGGCTGCGCGCTCTATTATCAATTATACAGTATATATTTAACTTATTTACTTGTCATAATAATTTTTAACTGTCATAATTCTGTGTATATATATTTATATTATATTTATTGTTTGTTATTGTTGAAATATATTGTTTTTTGTCTTATATATACATTCATAAATATTGATTATTTTTAATAGTAAGTTTTTTTTTCCATCTGATGTCATCTTAGGAGACCAGAATTGTTTTGGTGTATTACTTTAATTTAAAATGGCAACAACTGACTGGTTGTCAACACTCCTGAAACATGTATATCCGCATGCTTTCAACAAGATTATGTAAAATTACCTATGTATGAAATATTAGGCATGGGGACTTAGTAGTGGCCCCAGTGGGAGTACAGGGGAGGCATTTGCCACACCCTATAAAGGGTTTGCACCCATAATTGTACCCCCACTTTATGATTTTCCAAAATATGTCACAAATCATTTCAATTTCAATACTTTTCTTGGGAGAATACTTTCAGATTCTTTGCTAGAGATATGAGAGTATGACACCTCCTCAGTGTTGCCACAGTTTGAATTTCAGCCATGACAGTTGTCCCCGCCCCCCTCATTTTGTCAGTCTGCCCCCTACTTGTACCCCCAGTGACGAGAGACTGATGCCGCCACTGTGTGGACTCTCTAAAATATATGCTAAACCGATCTCAAAGCAGCATTATATGTTCTGAAGGTTGAGTCCAGCTATCCTGGAATGCCAATGTCAGATTGGCAACAAATATCATTTCAGTTTATTTTTAGTAAGAGAAAAGAAGAAATACTGTTGGTCTGATAGCAATAGATTATAAGAAGTAAAAAATAAATACTGTTCATATGAACATGTCAGGTAGCATTGGTCAATAAGTATGAAAAAGATAGCTTGCGTTGCAAGTAACATACGCCCACTGGCAGCTGTCAGAAATAATAAAACAGTCTTTAGTGACTTAAGTACGAATTTTCTCATATTGAAGAAATTATTATGCTGAATAATTCCACAAAATTTTTTAAAATCAATATCAATAACCCAAATACAACAAACAATTAAATCACACAGCTCTAATCAAGGGCAAAAAACAACTTTTGACGCGTGTTTACAAAGTCAATGGCAATAACTCAAAAAATGATCATCAAAAATATCTCTTGTTAGAACTTGTCCGAGATCTTATCAATTCCAATGATCACACCAAGTTTCATCAGAATAGGTTGAAAACTGTAGCTTCTATTGTGCTCACAAACAAATTTTGACGCGTTTTTCCTAAGTTAATGGCATTAACTCAAAAACCGTTCATCGAAAATGCGTCAAGTTAGAACTTGTCTGAGATCTTATGAATTCCAATGATCACACCAAGTTTCATCAGAATCAGATGAAAACTGTAGCTTCAACCCTGCTCACGAACAATTTTTAACAAATTTTGACGTGTTTTTACAAAGTCAAGGGCAATAACTCAAAAACTGTTCTTCGAAAATGTGTCAAGTTAGAACTTGTCTGAGATCTTATCAATTCCAATGATCACACCAAGTTCAATCAGAATCCGTTGAAAACTGTAGCTTCAATCCTGCTCACAAACTATTTCTAACAAATTTTGACGTGTTTTTACAAAGTCAAGGGCAATAACTCAAAAACTGTTCTTCGAAAATGTGTCAAGTTAAAACTTGTCCGAGATCTTATCAATTCCAATGATCACACAAAGTTTCATCAGAATCGGTTGAAAAATGTAGCTTCAATCCTGCTCACAAACTATTTTTAACAAATTTCGACACGTTTTAACAAAGTCAAGGGCAATAATTCAAAAAACGTTCATCGAAAATGCGTCATGTTAGAATTTGTCCGAGATCTTATCAATTCCAATGATCACACCAAGTTTCATCAGAATCGGTTGAAAACTGTAGCTTCAATCCTGCTCACGAAATATTTTTGACAAATTTCGACACGTTTTAACAAAGTCAAGGGCAATAACTCAAAAAAAGTTCATCGAAAATGCGTCAAGTTAGAACTTGTCCGAGATCTTATCAATTGCAATGATCACACCAAGTTTCATCAGAATCGGATGAAAACTGTAGCTTCAATCCTGCTCACGAACAATTTTTAACAAATTTCAAGGCGTTCTAAGTCAAGGGCAATATCTCAAAAACCGTTCATCGAAAATATGTCAAATTCGAACTTGACCGAGATCCTATCAATCTAAAGCATCACAACAAGTTTTATCAAAATCAGATAAAAATGTAGTCTCTATAGTGCTCACAAGAAATGTTGACCGACGGACAGGGGCGACGACAATATACGACCACATATTCATGTGGGCGTATAAAAAGGTAGCAATGGAATGTTAGAACTGTCATCTGGAATCAACAGAGACAGGTAAAGGTATTTTGACCATTATGATTTTCTTGTACAGAGAATGTTATTGGAATAAAGAGTTGTTGGCCAAAGGGTTAAACAACTACAAAGATTATGCACTGATTATGAAAACAAGAATTTATTACAATAAAGGTTTTAAACAAGTGATACAAGTAACAAGGTGCTCTTGGACTATTGCATTATATTTTATTCTTAATACCAGACATATCATCATATCACTATAAAGGTGCCCTCACTCCATAGCGATTTACCAGTGGTGTATGGTTGCGAATATTGGTGCTGGCCACAACTCACAACTCTGTTATGTTTGAAATTAATGACTATTATTCTTATTCACAGCCATATGCAACTACTGATCTCTATAGTCTGAGGGCAACTCAAAAGGATATAGTCACCTAAATATTTACTTTACCAGATGAGGGGTCTAACTCCAGCTATCCTTGTCATTTTTCAGAATCATCCATAGGGATCATTGAAGGGATTGTTAAGAAGTTTTCTAAACCTTTTATGTGTAATAAGGACACTGATAGGTACTATTGAAATACGCCCCTTCGCAATTTGTGACATCATAAAATCCACAGACATCTTATTGAAAATTGGAATGGTGCAAATTGATGATATCAGTGTCCCAGATACACATAAAAGTTTTAGAAAACTTTTTTTACAATATCATTAATTATATTTATGAACCAGAAGACAGACTTTCTTTTCAGATGTGACACAGATGGCTGAATTTAGATTTATCAGCTTGTAAAGAAAATATTTGTAGATTTATAACCCTCATAAGCATTGATTTTGGCAGCAGAAGCTGAGGCAGATAACGAGTTTTAAAACAGACACAGCTTTATGGAACAACAATCACTGGTTAAAGTTTTATACAACGTTTCGACATGTTTCTCTTGTCATCCTCAGAAACACTTCAAAACGTTGCATATAACTTTAACTTTGTTGTTCCATACATTTGTGTCTATATATTGTACTCACAATAACTAAATGCCATTTAAAGACTAAGTATTTAAACAGTGTGAATTTAAAACTGTATAGGGCTAACGAAATATTACATGCACTTCAGTTTTATAGAGCAATAAATGCAGTATATTATATAATAGTAAAATAAGTTCATTATGCCTTATAGTTTGATAGTTTGCATTGGGAGAGTTTGACTGCACAAATTGGTTCGTGTCAATACTTACATACCTATTCATGTGAACTCAACTGTCTAAACCCTTGAAGACAAGATCTATCTATGCAGTAATAACTGTAGACAAGATCTATCTATGCAGTAATAACTGTAGACAAGTTCTATCTATGCAGTAATAACTAGTAGACAAGATCTATCTATGCAGTAATAACTGTAGACAAGATCTACCTATGCAGTAATAACTGTAGACGAGATTTATCTATGCAGTAATAACTAGTAGACGAGATCTATCTATGCAGTAATAACTGTAGACGAGATCTATCTATGCAGCAATAACTGTAGACGAGATCTATCTATGCAGTAATAACTGTAGACAAGATCTATCTATGCAGTAATAACTGTAGACGAGATCTATCTATGCAGTAATAACTGTAGACGAGATCTATCTATGCAGTAATAACTGTAGACAAGATCTATCTATGCAGTAATAACTGTAGACAAGATCTATCTATGCAGTAATAACTGTAGACAAGATCTATCTATGCAGTAATAACTGTAGACAAGATCTATCTATGCAGTAATAACTGGTAAACAAGCTCTATGGAGTTATAAATGCAGAATGTTAACACTTATATACATATAATCATAGTAAATGTATAGAATTTATACTGAACATAATTTGAGCTGTATTGACAATAATTACTATTACTTAATTATTAGTTACTATGAAATCACATATTTTCATATCTTCATAATGTCAAGCTATTACAAACTTTGTACTTATGCCTTGACTACAATAGCCATTATTCTAGTATCAAAGGATGCAGCCATTTGATTGGATTGTACGCCAGCGAATAAGTCCAATCAGAGCCCTTGACAGAAAGGCTGTAAACATTCTGTCAAGTCCTCTCGCTGTATTCTCTAACATACAATCCAACATGATCGCTTCATTTACTAACTTCCATGATACAAGAAAGGTAGCTATTGCAGTCAAGGTATAAGTAAGAAGTTCGTAATAGTTTGACATTGTGAAGATGATATTTACAGGCTTCAACATTTAGGTGACCTGCCTGTATTTGTAGATGACAAAATTTGTAAATTTGTCCTGATAGGTTTATTCATATGACATTTTTGTGTTTTTTGGGGTTACAACATATATGGATTCTCATAATATTGACAAATATCGTTGAAAACATATAATTTATTATATTTTGTAGTGTTCCGAATTCTGGGAATACCCAATATGAGTTCCAACACGTAAAAATTGTGATGTAACTTTATGAATGACTATTTTCTCACACGAAGTACCTTTGTTTGGATATTTCCAGAATTTGTTTAATTCACTAAAATTAATTCTTAATTAATATAAATGATTTCATAGTTTACAGTTTAGAGATTCATATATATATATATATATAGAATTTACCAACCATCGTACAAAAATATACAAAATATAGGTATAAAATGGCACATAATACTTTTCACATTCACTTAGACAAAAACATGGAAAATAAACAACGTAATGCTGGACTTGGCAGAAGCCTAAAAAAAACAAAAATAAAATAAATGCAATATTTTCAGGAAGCAAGGCCTCTGTTTTTCAAAAAAATCTTATGATATAATCTCTAAATGACTTTTAGAAGTAGATAGAACATTAAATAAATAAGAAACACTATTATAGATATTCTACTCCTTTCTTTAATTTCTACAACGTTTCAATTCACATACAGGAATCTTTATCAAGCACAAAAAAATAATGATAGAAAACAGAACAAGTATATATACAGTAAAAAACGGAGAAACTCCCTAAGTATATCATTTTGTGCTTGATAAAGATTCCTGTATGTGAATTGAAACGTTGTAGAAATTAAAGAAAGGAGTAGAATATCTATAATAGTGTTTCTTATTTATTTAATATCTTATGATCTATCTGAATATGTACCATACTGTCTATTTTTACAGAGAGAGAGAATTTTACTGATATACTAAAGGGTGAACACTATATTTGCAATTATACAGTATTCCACACTGTAAAAATCTACACTGGCGATAAATTTGAGAAACAGGTGCCAAATCTAATAAAGGAAAGAATCTAAACAGCAATTCAAAGACTTAATTTTAAAACATCGTAGCAGACCAGGTTTGTTTTCAGACTGACAAGGGTCATGAACATCGAGAAATGATTCTAAGTTCATTTTGGTGTTAGATGGTGATGAGAACTCTCATGAAAGCACTGGCCTAGGTCACAAAGTAAAGATTTGGTTTTACTATTCTTTCTCTTCTTATTGCCTGCTTATAACGAGCTGCTGAGCATTCAGGCATTCCATTGATCAGTTAGTTAAAGTACGGTAGTACAAATAGTCCTGACGTTGTCATGGGAGTTTCATGACCGTTGTCAAGGGACCATTTTAAGACATTATCGGCTTCAGCGCTTCACCATGTCCTTATTAACTAAACTAATGGATGTTCATAACCAAAGAGATCTTTGTTTGGCAAGGTGACAGTTTTCTGTAGTCAGAATTAATCTCCTTCCTGTAACTGAATTACAATACTGGAAACAAGGTTGATCTGCTATAAAATTCAGAAATTATGTCTTGCATTGACTAAAAATGCTAAATTCATTTTCTTAAAACAGAAAAAAATTGATCAATAGTCTAAAACTAACACTTTTACATTAAATATAGCAAGTATATAGATTAAAACAAGTTTTATATATAAGTATACTTAAAATACAATATTATGAAAAAATTTAAAATGCAAATTAAATTTTATGCGTAGGAAGGTACATTTGGCAGACACAATATAAAGGACAGGTTTTGCAACTCAAATGTAAAAGAGAAAAAGAGAACTATTTATATTTCATGTGAACTTTATCTTGTAGCTGTCTGTTGGCAATGACAACTGGATGAATCCAAAATGGAGAGATTACAATATGTATATTTGCAAATGATCATTCTTGACTGATTTGTTTGGTCAGGCATAAATTGATCTGATTGTATCTCATGATATTGACCTATATAGTAGTGGTGGGTGTCGCGCATGAAGCAAACCATGCTTACTCTTTTTGAAAAACCTGATGGTACTTCTCTTCTAATGAGTCCACTACTATACTAGGCTTACTTTACTCTCAACTTTGGACTAGATTTTGATTAACGGAATTGTGCTTGTACAAACTTTTATTTTTATCATTCTACAATCATCTGTAACCACTTACAACTGGGAATAAGCTAGATTTCACACAACATAATCTGATGAAAAATCTTGTCAAAGATGCCAAATGAAAACAGAATTGGAATCAATATTTTTCTTGACCTTCATCTTTATGTTTTATTCAGCTTCACATCTGAAGCAATTTTTTGTTCGTTCAGTTGCAAAACCTGTCATCAGCAGATAAAACAATCACATCACAACCGTAAACAAAATATAAACACAGGGAAGCATTGCGGACATGTTTCTGAACCCAGGCTAGATAAGGTCTGTTGTTTATCTGAATTTTCTAATTTCACCATTCTGTCTGCTTTAAATTTTAAACATCTGGCTCTATTTCAGCCTCTGATAGCTATTTTGAAAGTTTTAGGCTGGTATAGAGACAGAAAAACTAGGCCATGTTTTATGAGAATTTTTCCGCATCTTCAGAGGCTTAAATAGCAGCTGATGTTTTGGACTATTGTATCAAATGAATGAAATCAAACTATTTGATATTCAAGCACTCTTGAGCTTGATTAGAAAAAAAAAAAACGGCTTGAAGCCCGGTTATCGTAGAATGACAAAACTGAAATTCTTATACATGTAGTAAAAATCAATGAAAATTTTATTGAAGTTTAATTGATTGCTTCATCAGCAAGACACATCAAATGGAAAATACACAGAAATCTGAAGAATTTTTGAGCAAGGAGGCCCAGAAACATGTCCAACTTTCAAAATGGACACAGATACAAAATGAAGGACATAATATTCTATTGCTTCCAATCAATTCTAATTAATATGTACAAGGTCAAGCTCATGTACAGGTCAAGGTCAAGGTCGTTTCTGTCATATTAGGCCGAAAGGCTGTCATTGGTAAAAGTTTTCAATATTGTATTGAATTTATATATAAAAATCACAAAGAAATTGATGTCTTGTGTGTCAAGGTCATATTATGTTCCAAGGTCATATAATGTTAAAGGGTCAGGTCATAGTTCGAAGGTTATATCAGATAATGGTCATTGCCTCAAAGTAATGTCATGTTGAAGTTCAATGGCTGTCATTATTCATAAAGTATGGCACTGGGTCAAGGCCATGCCATAGTTCAAAGGTCATGTCAGTCAATTATTGTGATATAGAATTTATACCACACCTATTGGGCCTATTATGATTATCATTATGACTGAATATATTACTATCAGATCCTTTTGACAGTTCACAGGTGAATTAAGAAGTTATATTATGCAATGGAGGTCAATGTCAAGGTCAAAGTCATATAATACAAGTCAAGGTTGGATATAACAGGATGATGAGCATAATATGGCAAGGAGAATTCTTATCATGTTTAACCCTTAATTCATATCCATTTATTTGCCTTTTGTTTCTCCTACTAGCAAGTCTCTCTTTACAAGGGGTTCAGTGCAATTTGACACCACGACTACCAGAAGTTGAGCATGCAAAGCCTTCCCCATCCCCCCCTTCTGAGTTATTATTGTGAAGGAGCTGTAAGAGCTTCAAGTCAACATGTTGAAGAATAGGTTGAATCATAAAAATACTTTATGGTTAAAATATACTTCATTAAAGCCCTAACTTTCTAAAGTGACTAGATTTTTGCATGAACACTAATAAAATACTTAATAAAACATTGAGCAAATCCACTGGTGGTTATATACCTTTTGAAGACTATACTTATTGTTAATTAAAAGCAAGTGGGATTATAGTAGTGAGTGTATGTCTTGCCACAGTTAACAATGTAATTCTCTTATGGCTTGTTTTTGTTTCCTTCTATTTGGAACACCTCTCATCTTGGCTAAGAATACAGTAATAAATAACTCTCACTTCCATAGTTTGACTAATTTGTCCAACTTTTCTTTCATCTTTTATGTATGGTATTCCTCAAATTTAAATTCCACATTTACGACACATTCTTACCATAATATTACCAGGTACCAGGGCCCAGTTTCTAATAACTGAAGAATTAAAATTCAAAGTTGGAAAATACTGTAATCTGACTGGTTAACAAACTGAGATTGAATAATGGTTGTCCAATCAAATGACTGGATTATAAAATATTGTTTTATCCATATAGGCCACAGATATACAACACAACATAACAACATCACCGTCGGCAACTAACTAATATCACCAATAGTGCTGTTATGACGAGTCTTTCGAATATGAGGGCCATCTGACAAGTCTACAGTTTTAGTTGTGTTTGATAACGCAGCCATACGGTGAAAATCAATCATGGCGTAACTTTCAGTTTTTCTGCGTGGAGAGTCAGGGGCTGAATTAAACGTAGTCGGTGAATTCACAGACGCAGACATAGGATCTGTTTGATTAGTTAAATCCAGTTGAATATAATTCAAAACTTCCACATTATTGTTGTTATTGGAAACAATGTAATTATTCGACACCACGTCTCCGTTCAAGGATAGATTAGCGTAGTTGTGGTCACGTTTGAGTACAGTTGAATCTCGCGAAGCCACCTTCAAAGCTTCAGGGGCAATGTTCATATATTCTGGACAACCGCCATCAGCCCCGTCCAAAAACACGGAATCGTTAAAACTTACATCCTCTACACCAATGGCCATTCCTCCATTGCTATTCGACTCACTACACAATCGTCCAGCCTCATTTAGATTTTCGTTGCTTCGTGGTAAATCTAACACTGCATAGTTCACTGGCGGCTCTTGTGGTTGAGTTAGATTTGGATTATGGAGAAAATCTATCAAAGCAGACGTTTCATCCAAGCCATTATGTGTATGTAAATTCACACTATTTGTGTTCATGTATTCACGAGAATTTCGTTGAATTATGTCTCCATTCACGTAAAGAGGTCCGTTTCCATAACTACCAGTTAATGAATTATTACGCCCATTGACTATTATGCCGTATGTTTCATGATTGTCAGTAATGGAGTGAGGTCTACTATTTGAGCGACTGGTTCCACTGAAAATATTATGACTGACGCGAGTGGTATCGTCTTGACCTGCACGTAAGATACATTCCTGCACCATATTAAACAACGCTTCCGCATTGCGACTTTTAAACGCATAAATTCCAGGACCTGTTGCACAACGACGTCCACTTTCGAACGAGAACAGTTCCGCATCGAATCCATATCTCCGCAAACAACGCAGCGGCCATCTTATTGGATCCTTTCCTTTCTGATACAAGATCAAATCTGTATCCCCAACCTCTATTTTGCCTTGACTGAGTTCTGCCCCCTGATCGTCTACGTTATAGACTCGGAACACACGGGCTGTTAGTTCGCTTCTCTGACTTCGTGCAAAACTGCAACCCATTGTGTCAGGTTATATTAGCAATGTTCTGCATATCTGAAATGATAAAATATCAATAATTAATCAGGGCTCTATTCAAAAAACTTTTTAATTTCCAGCTATTAGCACAAAAAAAATGACAAGCTGACATATCCAAGCATAAATGCTCCAAACATAAACAAAATCAGTCTATTTTATTCTAAAACAATATATATATTGTACTGTGATTATGTTTAAAATAGTTATACATAGTTATATTTGCCATGAAAAAACATAGTGACATCATTGTCACATAGGAAACTACGTATGGTTCTTACACGAAAAAAACACACGTGACCGTAGTTTCCATGTAAGAACCAAACGTAGTTTCCTATGATCAATGTTTGCTTGTAGAAATTTCACAACTTTAGTAAATTCATCACAATTAAAAGGCAAATTAGCAACAAATTTTAATCAATTCTCTGCTTCATAGTTAATCAAATATCATCAGAAACTTTCTTCTTTAAAGGAATACTATCTCATAGAATGGATATAAAATTTTAAGTCTCCAACTTGCACTTGCCAGGTGCCATGACTAAAGAATAGAACTCTATATATATATGATGATACATCCATTAAACTAAATAATTATTGAAAGACCCTTCTTAGCATTAGTTTTAATGATTTATTGGATTATAGAGGGATTCTGCTGTATAGTTTTGACACCAAATTTTTTGTTCATCCTAAGAGGTAGTATACCTTTAATTTCCACTGACTCAACTATACAACTGACGTCAATGTCAAGATAGCCTAGTCCCAGTCAAAATATCAAGGCACGTTCTTGCTTCAGGCTTTAAATCATGGACACATCAATCATTTCAAAAATACCTCCAAATTTATACTTATACAAAAAATATCTTATATCTAAACCTTCCAAAGGGAAATTGAAAAGTCCAATAACAGATGGCCTCAGATGTTCTTTGCAAACATTCTATTAATTTTCATTATTAATTAAAATTAATGCTATTAGATATGTAATGAATTCTACCTGGACCTTCCAAAGAGATGATGAAAAGCCCACTCAAAGAAGTGGAGTCAGATACAAGGTGCTTAAGCATATTATTTAATAAATCAATGCTAATAGCTATGTAAACTCTCTGAAAGAAATGCAAAGTTGTCATATCAATCTCTTCAAAAATACTTTCAAATTTATACTTCAAAATATCAAATGAATAATTTTTTCTATCTAGACCTTCCAAGGAGAGGTTGAAAAGCCCACTCACAGAAGGCATCAGGTGTTCTTAGCAAACTTTAATAATGATTTATAATAACTAGTGAATTAATGCTATCAGATATGAAAACTCTCTAATTCGTTGTAGAGACAGATGTTGATTAAATCTAACAAAAATACCACATTTTTGCCAAGTAAACCCTCCAAATTAGATGCAGATTGTAAAACCCAGTTAATGTCTATATATATATATACTGTACTGTGTGAACACTCTGAAAGTTGTAGTGTCACGCTCAAAATAAATCAAACCCAGTTGATGTGAACTCTCTCAAAGGTACCATTAATACAAATTTTTGATGGTAAATACTAAGAATCTGGCCATGTCAGGGAATTTTATGGCAGTCTACTTGGAAATCCTTTGCAACAATATAAAGGCAGATAATTCTTCCTTCTCTTTAACATCTCTGGGAAAGGATATTTATCCATATAAGGACATCTACTTTATATATAACCATATGTACATTTTAGATAGTACAAGCTATATCAGTTAATTTAATCCCAGTCTATCTTGTATAGATTGAATCAATATGTACAGAGGATTCCACAAACATGTCTATATTAGGACATCTACATTGTTAATTGCCATGTGCATATTTAAGATTGTTGGTTAATAGAATATGGCTTTATACAAGCTATATCAGTAAATTTAATCCCAGTCTGTCTTGTATAGATTGAATCAATATCTACAGAGGATTTTTCAAACATTATATGACAGGAATATGTCTATATTAGGGCATAAACATTGTTAATTACCATGCGCATATTTTAGATAGTTCATAAAATATGGACTTCAAAGAGGTATGTCAGTAAATTTAACCCCAGCCTGTCTTGTATATATTGCATCAATATAAAGTTAGGCAGAAGATTCTTCAAACATTATATGACAGGAATATGTCTATATTAGGGCATAAACATTGTTAATTACCATGCGCATATTTTAGATAGTTCATAAAATATGGACTTCAAAGAGGTATGTCAGCAAATTTAATCCCAGCCTGTCTTGTATATATTGCATCAATATACAGTTAGGCAGAAGATTCCTCAAACATTATATGACAGGAATATGTCTATATTAGGGCATAAACATTGTTAATTACCATGCGCATATTTTAGATAGTTCATAAAATATGGACTTCAAAGAGGTATGTCAGTAAATTTAATCCCGGTCTGTCTTGTATAGATTGAATCAATATGTACAGAGGATTCCACAAACACTGTATGACAGGAATATGTCTATATTAGGACATCTACATTGTTAATTACCATGCGCATATTTAAGATAGTTCATAAAATATGGACTTCAAAGAGGTATGTCAGTCATTTTTTGGCAGTCTACTTGGGAGTCCATTGCAACAGTATGAAGAATTCTCTCTCTCAAATTTAAAACTGTAAGGAATATCTATGTCTATATTAGGAAATCTAACTTGTTAATAACCATACACATATTTTAGATAGTTCATAAAATATGGGCTTCAAAGTTCAAAGAGTTTTTTCAGTGAAGTTAATGGCAGTCTGTTCCATATTTAGTTATATAACCGGTATATGTAGTGTTTATCAAAAACGGTAAATGAATGATTCTGGAAAGATAAAACTAGTTAGAATTGTCTCTCGTAGACTTATATTTAGAATTCAGTCAATAATTTATGGCTAAATATAGCTACAAAGTGACATATTTGAGCTATATTTAGATGACTGTTTACAAGTTGAAGTCTGTGTTGTCTAGAAACTCGCTGACATCAAATTTAATGGATTACTCTTCGCTAGTGGAAAACGTTAAATACATCACGTCAAATAGCTTGACAATGACTCATCTTCTACCTTCTTACATAATATATCAGACATTCTTATATGTATATCAGACAAAAGTTTTTAGAATATACGCCAGATTATAAGAAAAATTGTGTCCTTTTTTGACACAGATTAGTGGCTTGGGTCGTGCAAAGCAAACCATGCTTACTCTTTTCGAAACACTTGATAGTACTTCTCTTTGGAGAAGTTTAATACTATACTATTTTAACTCTAGATTTTGTCAAGTTTTGGAACAATATTTTGATTAACAGAATTGTTTTGTTTGTACAGATTTTTACTCATTCATATTTGTTAAATAAGCATAGTCTTTAACTGCTGTCCTGGCAAATTTCCCCCATTGCAAACAGCATGGCATTGCCCATCTTCTTAAAACTCTAAAAGGTGCAAAGAGAAATGGTTTTAAATCAGTAAAATCGTTTTTGGACTCTTCATGTATGTCCTTGGAGAGTATTCCTTGTTTCATGAACATTTTAAAACATTCAGATTTTAAATTGAATTTCATAATTAACATTACATCAAGCTTGACGTTAAGACTAAGATGTCAATATTTCACAATCTACCATTCAAATTTGCTTGACCATAAGCGTGATATCCAACTCTTCACTACAACCTTTTTATGGTATAAATATATAGACACAGCTTTATGGAACAACAATCACTGGTTAATGTTTAATGCAACGTTTCGGCGTGTTTCCCCCATCGTCCTCAGGCACATAATGAGAAAAAGTTATGGGCTTGAGAACGACGGGGGAAACACGTTGAGGGAAACACGTCGAAACGTTGTATAAAACTTTAACCAGTGATTGTTGTTCCATAAAGCTGTGTCTATATATCGTACTCACAATTGCTAAATGCCATTCAAAGACTTTATGGTATAAATATAGTAGAGTATTTACGAGGGCCATTGTACCATCTGATAGGTCATTTTTTGAAGTGAAAGTTAAGCTCTTAAATGCTCAAAATTCATCTCAGACCATCTGAAATCTATTGGCATTTGGGGGACCAATACACACCTTGGGGTTCTGTCCCTTCTGGCCTCGCCTTCGAGGTTGACCTCTCATTTTTGGTCCCTTCTCAACTGAGAAGCTTTCACTCATTAATGCCTCTTAGCACACTTCTATATACAAACTTTCCGAACTTGTCTTGAAGTGTAGACAGAGTGTAGAGAGTAAGTTCTACTTGTCCAACTTCAGTAGGGACACATGCTGAAAATGGGTCAGTTTTCTGAAGATCGCATAGCCTCAAACTCTCAGTAACAACAACATGTTTTTTTAAATTCTGTTTTAATATTTCTACGCCCTTTGTATACATATTTCGAAATATATCCCAAATATTGGCACACACTGTCACTTTAAAGATGGGTTTCCTTATTTTTTAGTGTCAAATTAAGCGAACTATTTGATTAATTGGTGTTTGTAATGAATTATCATGTATTCTTAATCATATCATAATGTTCTTATTGCATATAATTAAGAGTTTTAACCAATCATAAATGTCCATGTATGTACAGTCTGGATAAACAAAAAGAGACTTCTTGACCTTTCTTGATTGGTCACTCATTGGAATTCTGCTGGTAATTCTCTTCTAATTCAGCTAATTATGAATTAATTATGGACATGTGAGACAAAATGGCATATTTCCAAGTCATTAGAACACCTCTACTTTCTATTCAGATAAGTAACAGCAGTTTCATTTTCATAAATAAAAATAAGGGAACCCATCTTTAAGAAACCATTTGTTCATTAAAAAAGAAGGAAGTTTGATAATTTGATCAACCACTCTTTATTAGGAAGGTTACTTTAGTCCATTATCACAGTAATTATAAAAGAAGTCTGGGTGATGGAGTCCATTATTATATTTGCCTTATTAGCTGAAAGTACTTTCCTAGTTTCTTTCTATCCTTATCTTTTCTTACCTGTCTAGTGTTTACTCTACTAGAATTTTACTTTCAAGAATACAACATAAGTGACATAGAGAATTGTAAAACTTCTTCAGAAAGTGATGAAAGAAAAAAAAAAACAGCCATTGTTTTTTTAAGTTTTTTTAAACAATATTTGGCATGTGTATTAGTGACACCATTCCAATGAAAGGGATACATAACAGGTGTTCTAGCATCTTTCTGCACCATTCCCATCCAATAAAAGGCATTCAACAGAGGTTTTCTAGCTTTTGTCTACATGTATGAGGGACACCAATAGCTTCTATCTGCATCATTTTCATTCCATTGAAAGGGTTTGCAAATGGGTTTCTAGACAAGGCAAGAATCAGAAACATTGTTATTTGAAACATTCTCATCCTTAACAGATTTTCTATCCTAATATGTATATCAATCTATTTTCATCATTCCTGTTTCCAATGACAGATATTCAAAAGAGTTTTCCTAGCCTTTAGTTTATGTATCAGGGATACTTTTCACTTCTATTTGCACCATTTCCATCACAATGAAAGGATTCAACAGAAGTTTTCTAGCCATTGTATTTGTATCTGGGACACTTCCTGCCATTCCTATCCCAAAGAAAGGGATAATAAGAAAAGGATAATTAAAGGGCTTCCTGCTTTAGTGAATATCAGGGACACTAACAGCTTCTATTTGCACCATTCCCATTTCTACTAAAAGGGATTCAAAAGGAATCCATTCTAGATATTGACTGTATATCAGGGACACTTTTAAGCTTCTATTTGTACCATTAAAATTCCAATGAAAGGGGTTCTAGAGAAGTTTTATAGCTTCTTGTAGTACAATACCCTGTGCCAATGGGAATTCAAAAAAGATTTTCTAGCCTTAGCACATTTATCAGAGATTGTTATCACTTCTATTTGTACCAGTTTCATTTCCTGGCTTGTTATTTCACAATTCTAGATCGGTTTGTCATGTCACTATTGACCTGCACCAAACACCTGCTTGGATGTCTGGTAATTACAGCCATATCAACAATCCCGATGACATTAATATAGACTATATTAGCCTCTATCAGACATGACTGGTAAATACAGCCAAATCAACAATCCTGATGACATTAATATAGACTATGTTAGTCTGTGCTGAGATGAGATAATGATGATGATGACAATTATTATAATCATATATGACATTTTACAATACAACCTGGTTTCTAGTTTGTTATTCAAGGAAAGAAACAACAACTTAGGTTCACAACCAATCCTTTCTACCAGCTGGTCCTAAAGTCGAACAAGCGGCATTTCCAGGATTTTTATAAGGACCTTGAATATAGTCAAGTCAAAATATCAAGTATGATAATCAAATAATCCATTAAATATACTAGAACTAGAACATTCTGTTTCTCCCTTCAGTGGTTCTAGTTCAATTCTCAACAAGCTGATCCTTGGTCAAACCTCTTGGCATTGATCTTTCCTGGATTATCCATACCCATTTACAGCTGGATAGACTAGCATTATAAGTAAAGATGATATATTCAAATTCATAGGATATGACCAAGAACCCACCATGACAGCAATTTGCTTGACGTAATCAAAAAAATGACATCACATAGCAACCAATAACCAACTATGCTGAATCCTATAAATAAAGTAACAGTGTTGCCCAATGGATATTATCAGGGTTGATTTGAACCTAGAATACATGTAAATAGTCTTTAAAAATGTCAAGAACTCAATGAAAATGGGATAATCCCTTTCTTTTTCCATTTCAATCTTCACTGGTTCTTCCCTGTCTAAATATTGTACCTTGTGAACAAAGCTCATATTTGAAAATAGCTCAATAATTTAAACATTTTTTCTGATTTTCCTGAACATTGAATAATTTCACCTGTCACATTACAGGTACAGGTTAATAATATGTCCAGATGTTATCCTTCTAGTTCAAAATGGATAATTGAATACTTTTCCAAATGGACTTGAGCAAATTGTTCTAATTTTGGCTTAACCACCTGCTCAACTATTGTTCCCAAAAACAATAAATATACAATAATACATTTTCATAATGTCAAGCTATTACAAAGTTCGTCTTATACATTTTCACAATGTCAAGCTATTACGAAAATTCGTCTTATATATCTATATAATGTCAAGCTATAACAAAGTTCATCTTATACATTTTCACAATGTCAAGCTATTACGAAATTAGTCTTATATATCTATACAATGTCAAGCCATTACGAAATTCGTCTTATACATCTATATAATGTCAAGCCATTACGAAATTCGTCTTATACATCTATATAATGTCAAGCCATTACGAAATTCGTCTTATACATCTATATAATGTCAAGCCATTACGAAATTAGTCTTATACATCTTCACAATGTCAAGCTATTACGAAATTAGTCTTATATATCTTACAATGTCAAGCTATTACGAAATTCGTCTTATATATCTTTACAATGTCAAGCTATTACGAAATTAGTCTTATATATCTATACAATGTCAAGCCATTACGAAATTCGTCTTATATATCTATATAATGTCAAGCCATTACGAAATTAGTCTTATACATCTTTACAATGTCAAGCTATTACGAAATTAGTCTTATACATCTATATAATGTCAAGCTATTACAAACTTCATCTTATACATCTTCACAATGTCAAGCTATTACAAACTTCATCTTATATATCTTCACAATGTCAAGCCATTACGAAATTCGTCTTATATATCTTCACAATGTCAAGCTATTACAAACTTCATCTTATACATCTTCACAATGTCAAGCCATTACGAAATTAGTCTTATATATCTATACAATGTCAAGCCATTACGAAATTCATCTTATACATCTTTACAATGTCAAGCTATTACGAAATTCGTCTTATATATCTATATAATGTCAAGCCATTACGAAATTCGTCTTATATATCTTCACAATGTCAAGCTATTACAAACTTCATCTTATACATCTTCACAATGTCAAGCCATTACGAAATTAGTCTTATATATCTATATAATGTCAAGCTATTACGAATTTCGTCTTATACATTTTTACAATGTGATGGCATTACAAAATCCGTCTTATATATCTATATAATGTCAAGCTATTACGAAATCCGTCTTATACGTCTTCACAATGTCAAGCCATTAAAAACAGTATCTTATAAGACGAAGACGAACTTGACATTATAAAGTTGATACAAATAAAATTAAATATCATTTCAAATGCAATTATATAAACAAATGGTGATAATATTTCTTTACAGTGATACTAAGTCTTAGAATGAAAATAAAATTGAAGAATGATCAATATGAGTATATATTCATCAGTGAACTTACCTGGTGTCATAAAGTTACAACAACTCATACCCTCCTAGAGAAGCAGTGGCCAAGGTCACAAGAAGAGAACATATATCAATTATTAATTTAAGTAATAAAGACTAAATTGAAATGGTACTATAAATGTTCTGCATAGAGAAATCACAACAATGTAAATTCTGAAAAGACTGAAATAATACAATGTTTACAAATAATCCCCAAAAAATTGTTTAAAACACATAATGCAATTGTTTCAGAGAGTTAATGGAGTGGGGTCTAATTTGCCATGGACAAGTAAATTACTTAGATTTTTGTTTCTCTTAAAAGCAGTATTCAAACTAAAATCTGTCTAAAACTTGACATTTGATATGCTAATATGATATTCCATTAAAGCTGACACTACATGACATTGTGTAGTAGACTGCCAGAGATAACCCATGACACAGAACATAAGACAAAAGACCTCAACATCTAGTCATTAAAATGGGACAATAAACCAAGGTTCCATATGTGCTACAGGCTGTTCTATTAATGATCCCTTGACAGTTGAAAAGCCAAAAAGATTAGGCATATGCTGATGTTCTGTTAAAATTTCCCTAGTTATATGATGCAAGGTGCTTTCTGTTTTTATTTGCCCAGTCAGGTACAGAAAAGTAGGACGTAAACTTCATTTCATCCATGTAAAACAAATTCAAGACCCTTCTTCCCCTCTCGAAATTTCACTGATTCTTTAAAGTTTAAAGTTTTCTAAGAAATATATCTGATAATAAAATATCTCACCAATTTAAAAGAAATTTGTCCATCCTTTAAAAATATCCTGGCACTTCCTGTTTATAGAGGAAATATGGCAGAAGAATCACACAGTTACACCTTTCATCCCTTTGAAATACTGTACCATTCTAATAAACACTACTGAATGTCTTTACATGATGGAATCATTGGATAAGTCTATTATAACTAATAGGGGTGAACAAAATCATTGTATATGTCTTAGATCTTTAACCATTTAAGAAATGAGTACCAGACATTTGCACATCCTGAGCTCTAAGCTCTAAAAGCTTAATGATATTAACTTAACGATGTCACTTGATAACAAGCTTCTCAGTGAATTCTATTAGATATGCTTGTACTAATTATGTGGTTGGTTGAGCGACTCCCAGAGTTAAAGGTTTTAACACGAAGTAGGCTAGTCTAGCTGAAGGAAACTAGGTGGATCAATAAATTGATTTTATTTTCTGCGACACAATTACAGTATTTTCTCAGTTTTCATATAGAATAGTTCAGTCACATCAACAATCTGACGTCATTCACCTTAAAACTGCTGTCTTCACAAACAACTCTTACAACAAAAAGGGGATAAAAAAAAATCATACTTGCCAGTGCGATTGTCTTCTAAGGGCACAAAGGTTCGAAAGACTTAAGACTTTCTACGTAATATGTTACGATAAAGAAAGGGGTCAAAAACATGTGAATTCTAAAAACTATTACTGCTTTCTTCACAAACAAATTTTACGACAAAAAAGGGATGAAAACTAGCCAGTTAGATCGTCTTCCTTAGGTACAAATGGTTCAAAAACCTTACGACATCTTTAGACAGGTAATATGTTACAAGACACAAATCGTTATATATCTGATAAATCCAAAAAAATATTAGGATTAAGCGTTTTTCAATAATTACTTAGTTTTATGAATTTTCCAATTTTCCAGATTTTACCGGGATTCTGTTGTAACTTTATGACACCAGGTAAGTTCACTGATAAATATATACTCATATTGACCTTTCTTGAGAATTAATTTTATGTTCATTCTAAGACGTAGTAAACTGTTTGCATGAGAATATTACAAATCCATCTCTTAAAATTGTCCTTCAAAAATCCTTCAAACACTAAAATTAGCAAAATTCAAACAAGAAAGCTCCATTTTTTTTTAGAAGAATAAAGGATATCGATCAATAATTGAGCATTAATCAAAAATCCAAAGAATTTCTACTGACATTGTTCTACAAGCTTTCCACTCAAACTCAAATTAATGGCATTTTAAATTATATTAACCGACATTTTAGTCTAATTCAAGTATTGCGAAATTTAACATGGTAAAGTTCTTTATCACCTGTTTTTAAACAATTTCAAAATAACCTCTCTAAATATCACAGGAGAAACTTAACATAAAACACTATCAAAACACAATTGAATGCTTTATCAAAAAACAATTGAATGTTTCATAAAAACACAATTGAATGTTTCATAAAAACACAATTGAATGTTTCATAAAAACACAATTGAATGTTTCATAAAAACACAATTGAATGTTTTATAAACTCACAATTGAATGTTTCATAAAAACACAATTGAATGTTTTATAAAAACACAATTGAATGTTTCATAAAAACACAATTGAATGTTTCATAAACTCACAATTGAATGATTTATAAACTCACAATTGAATGTTTTATAAAAACACATTTTATAAAAACACAATTGAATGTTTTATAAAAACACAATTGAATGTTTCATAAAAACACAATTGAATGTTTTATAAACTCACAATTGAATGTTTCATAAACTCACAATTGAATGTTTTATAAACTCACAATTGAATGTTTCATAAACTCACAATTGAATGTTTTATAAACTCACAATTGAATGTTTCATAAAAACACAATTGAATGTTTTATAAACTCACAATTGAATGTTTCATAAACTCACAATTGAATGTTTTATAAACTCACAATTGAATGATTCATAAACTCACAATTGAATGTTTTATAAACTCACAATTGAATGTTTCATAAACTCACAATTGAATGTTTTATAAACTCACATTTGAATGTTTCATAAAAACACAATTGAATGATTTATAAACTCACAATTGAATGTTTTATAAACTCACAATTGAATGTTTCATAAACTCACATTTGAATGTTTCATAAAAACACAATTGAATGTTTTATAAACTCACAATTGAATGTTTTATAAACTCACAATTGAATGTTTCATAAACTCACAATTGAATGTTTTATAAACTCACAATTGAATGTTTTATAAACTCACAATTGAATGTTTTATAAACTCACAATTGAATGTTTTATAAACTCACAATTGAATGTTTTATAAACTCACAATTGAATGTTTTATAAAAACACAATTGAATGTTTCATAAACTCACAATTGAATGTTTTATAAACTCACAATTGAATGTTTCATAAAAACACAATTGAATGTTTTATAAACTCACAATTGAATGTTTCATAAACTCACAATTGAATGTTTTATAAACTCACAATTGAATGATTCATAAACTCACAATTGAATGTTTTATAAACTCACAATTGAATGTTTCATAAACTCACAATTGAATGTTTTATAAACTCACATTTGAATGTTTCATAAAAACACAATTGAATGATTTATAAACTCACAATTGAATGTTTTATAAACTCACAATTGAATGTTTCATAAACTCACAATTGAATGTTTTATAAACTCACAATTGAATGTTTTATAAAAACACAATTGAATGTTTCATAAACTCACAATTGAATGTTTCATAAAAACACAATTGAATGTTTTATAAACTCACAATTGAATGTTTTATAAACTCACAATTGAATGTTTTATAAAAACACAATTGAATGTTTCATAAACTCACAATTGAATGATTCATAAACTCACAATTGAATGTTTTATAAACTCACAATTGAATGATTCATAAACTCACAATTGAATGTTTTATAAAAACACAATTGAATGTTTCATAAACTCACAATTGAATGTTTTATCAAAACACAATTGAATGTTTCATAAACTCACAATTGAATGATTCATAAACTCACAATTGAATGTTTTATAAACTCACAATTGAATGATTCATAAACTCACAATTGAATGTTTTATAAAAACACAATTGAATGTTTCATAAACTCACAATTGAATGTTTCATAAACTCACAATTGAATGTTTTATCAAAACACAATTGAATGTTTTATAAAAACACAATTGAATGATTCATAAAAACACAATTGAATGTTTTATAAACTCACAATTGAATGATTCATAAAAACACAATTGAATGCTTCATAAAAACTCAATTGAATGATTTATCAAAACACAATTGAATGCTTTATCAAAACACAATTGAATGCTTTATCAAAACACAATTGAATGCTTAAAAAAAAACACAATTGAATGCTTTATCAAAACACAATTGAATGCTTTATCAAAACTCAATTGAATGATTTATCCAAACACAAATGGCTAGTGTACAATCAAATAATATCGCTAAATTAACAAACTTAAACTTGAGTGATACATGAAAGGTGATTATTGCAGTCAAGGTATAAGTATGATGTTAGTAGTAGCTTGATATTGTGAAGATGTACAGAGGCCTGCCAATATTTTTCTTACTTTCTCAATTGTTAATTGCCTCATTATATGTTTAATCACCTCATCAACCAAGATCAAAGATCTGAACCTTTGCACTTGGGAAGGATGGGAATCTTATATATAGCTTTCACAAAAATTTATCTAAATTATGATATCCATTTCTAAAGATCTTCGTTCCATACAATATTTGCAAGCAATTGTCACCTTCTTTATACATTTGCAATAGTAACCTTCTTTATATATTTGCAATAGTAACCTTCTTTATATATTTGCAATAGAAACCTTATATAATATTTGCAATAGAAACCTTCTTTATATATTTGCAATAGTAACCTTCTTTATATATTTGCAATAGAAACCTTATATAATATTTGCAATAGTAACCTTCTTTATATATTTGCAATAGTAACCTTCTTTATATATTTGCAATAGTAACCTTCTTTATACATTTGCAATAGTAACCTTCTTTATATATTTGCAATAGTAACCTTCTTTATATATTTGCAATAGTAACCTTCTTTATATATTTGCAATAGAAACCTTATATAATATTTGCAATAGTAACCTTCTTTATATATTTGCAATAGTAACCTTCTTTATATATTTGCAATAGTAACCTTCTTTATATATTTGCAATAGTAACCTTCTTTATACATTTGCAATAGTAACCTTCTTTATATATAAGCAATTGTCACCTTCTTTATACATTTGCAATAGTAACCTTCTTTATATTTGCAATAGTAACCTTATATAATATTTGCAATAGTAACCTTCTTTATATTTGCAATAGTAACCTTATATAATATTTGCAATAGTAACCTTCTTTATATATTTGCAATAGTAACCTTCTTTATATATTTGCAATAGAAACCTTATATAATATTTGCAATAGTAACCTTCTTTATATATTTGCAATAGTAACCTTCTTTATATATTTGCAATTGTAACCTGGTGAAATTTTCTTCAAATTATGGATGGATAGACAACCATTAGTGTAAGTTAAAGCTATAAATCTTATCAATACCCATACACGCATACAAGGGCAGCCTCCTTGAAATTGGGGGTACAAATATAGGGCAGACTTGTTAGCAGCTTAGCCACAAATCTCCCTCCAAGGGTCTGCCCCATACAAATTTTTCATGATAAAATTGATTTGGTACATTCTGACACATCATTTGGGGCAAATGACTCACAATTACAAGTCTCGAAGCTATACAAATCATATTTTAAAATTTGAGTAGAAATAAAGAGGGTTTCAATTGGGGCATATAAACAATTTTTTTTGCGGGTTGAATGCCTTCCCTTCCTCTATTTCCCCAATGTTCAAGAGATAAAATACCTCATCTGTGTCCAGTATTCAGACCGTAGTTTTTGGCCATACAAAATGAAAATTTTTTTTTCTACTTTCAATTAAAAATTGTAGTATATGTATTTTCGGTGGGGAAATGGTCCACCTTAACTATTGCAATCTAAAATTGCAAAGGGACATTGAGTTAGATGGCCCTTCAATCTATGAAGACCTTGCTAGCCAATCTCTGTGTCATCTTAATCCACCTATAAGTTTAAATGACACATCTGACAAAATACAAACAGTTAATGATACAATGTTGAGTTCAAAATTACAGTGTAGTTTACTGCATTGAAAATATAACGTTTATATCACACAAACCTTACAATTAACTTGATAGAGCAGAACATTACTTGTCAGCCGATATCATCATTATACTTCTCCTTATTTACATCATCTTTTAATTCGACACTTTCCTTAAACAAACTCATCAGGTGTGACCAAAAACTACCGTTATCTTTATTTATATATATAAAAAAATAATTCTGCATAATACGAACGGCTTCTTCGCAATTTCATGCAGATATTTTGAAGTATATACCACAAATGGTAATAATTGTGAATTAAAAAGATCTAAAAACACAAAATTTCAACACTCACCACGTTTTTCGAAACATTGGCAGAGATAAACGTGTTTTTGTTGGTTAAAGCCTTTTACACTATCGTATCTCTTCGCTCCGCCATTGTATATGCTAGTCACGTGACTTACTCCAGATGACCTGAAAATTAAATGAAGACGTTAGTTAAAGTCACTGTGTGTCAGTTATCAATCAGGACAAGAATGGTCAATAGTACCTTCATCAGCCCCGTCACCAGGAATGAATTGGTGCTGCGGCTCAGATTTTGTACTCAGAAAATCTGAAAAATTAAAGACCCAGAAACTCATCCCTGACAATTTTGAGTTGCCAAAAACGTATCAAAATCTATATCTTTTTGATTTTGTACAAAGACACTGTAAATTAATCAATCTCTGCTGAACTAAAGAAGGTTTCGCTGGGGCCCAGCTCCCACGGACCCCACCCTGACGGCGGGGCTGCTTCATCTTATACGTTGACTATACAATATTGTATTATAGAAGTGTGTAAATGTTCGGAGGGATCTAAATGTTCGGAGGACCTGAATGCTCCCTTATCCGAGAATACAACAAAAAGTCAACTCTTAACATGCTTCGTGATTAGATTATACGACAAGAAAAAATTGTACCTCAGATAAATTTTATTGCTGAGTTCTATTTGCGTGTGGTAGTCCAATGACCTTGAATAAGTCATCTTCACTCATAGTTCCAGTCGCAGCTGTATATGGGTACGGATAATCCGGGAAAGATCAATGCCAGGAGGTTTGGCCAAGGACCAACTGGTAAAAAGGATACTTAAAGTGATACTACGTCTTAGAATTATCACAAAATTGAAGTTCTCAGAATAGAATAGAATATAATAGAATGACTCCTCGAATATGCTTCAAACTAGCAATTTACCTTTTTTTTCTATATTATGTCTCTGCTATATATGCAAGAAAAGGCGGATCGTCATTTTAACTTTCAAACACAGGTAATTCAGGACACACGCGGATTTGAAAGCTTTCAATTCGACAATGCGCTGTGAAAAATATTACCAATTAACCTGAAATATACAATTGTACAAAATGATGTTCGTTTAAAGAGTCAGCAAATCTCGGACTAAAGTTGAACGGACAGCTGGTGCTATAACAATTAATTACAAACTAAACTGAGTGTAATTATAAAAGTAATGAAAATGGAAAATTGACTATTTTGTGTTTATGAACTAGAGATGAATCGAACAAACCCCACTACAATGATTACTATGGCAGGTGTCTCTTATCATAGCTAGGCGGAACAGGTTTAAAAATTTAGCAATTAGTTGTGAACAAGAGCTTTCCATTTCGGACTACCTAAACGATCGTAAACACATTCATAGAGTTATGAACTTATGAACACATTATATAAAGCATTAAATATTTGCTTTGCCAGAAGCTGACAGCTCGATTGCAGCAGTGTTACTACATAGTTATAAATTCCAGTACCGTGTTCGCCTGCAATTCAAAACAACACACTGATTATCATAAGTGTCCTGTTTCTGTGACCTCATTTAAACCATATTTAAGATTTTATGTCTCTAGCAAAATGATCTGATATCAGAAATATGAAATCTGAAATGAGGAAACAATGTTAAGGTCAGTTGAGAAAATTAATCAACAAATATGGTCTGAAAAGAATAGTTTTATCAAGAGTACTTTCCCCTTAACCACGCTCTTCATAATAGAGGGCGCTTATCTCCACAAGCAAAACAGAATCCACAGTGCTAAATTTGAGTAAATTTATTACGCTTTTCCTGATTAATTTTGTTTGTATTAAGTTGTAAGATGACCAACCAACTTAATTAGACGCTCAAGAATAAAACGCTTGAAGAAGCAACTGTTGCTTGCCTTTTTATTCTTGGTGTTTTGTGTTTTCCTTTCTCCCCGTTTTCAGAAATCCACTTCCGGTTGGTTTGTGGAACCGAACCGTCACATTATGTCCATAGAGGTACGTGTAATAAATGGGCCTATCGGTTATTTTTTTTAATACTCGGAATTTTCAGCAAAGATATAAGCTAGATTATCCACTTTTCTTAATATTTATGTGCTCTTTTCCATTTTAATTGTTGTCTGTTCAGTGATGTAGCCAGCGAACACTCTGCTGAGTCTGGCTCTGCAAACTGACATGATGCCATTGGCATTGACATTGTTGGCTTTTCAGCCGAATTTCAAGAAGGCATACTTGCCCTGGCGTAGTTCTGCAGGGACTTACATGAAGAGATCACATACAATTTAAGTCTTGGCTATGTATTGTGAATTAATGTGATTTAACTGTGAAAATAAAATGTTGATTTTGAATGAGTGTTTAAAATAGGGGCTGTCATTTTCATCTGAGAAGTTAATCCTGCATGCTGTTATAATTGTTTAAAGAAGTCTGACATATAGTTAATTTTGACAGTGACAGTTATGGAAGCATGTGGATCAAGTCTGGATAATATATTGTATGAGTCTTAGCAAGGGGGTGTCTGAATCCCATTTGTCTATAATATTTTGCAGATTAATTGATTTGTCTACTTTAGAGTAGGAGCTAAAGTCTTGCATTTTTGTCATTTATAGAATTTCAATTACATGTGACAAATACAGTAATAACTTTTGTTAAAATTGCACTGCAAATTTCAAATCTATTAATGTACCTGTAGTTATTAAACCTTTGCATTGACTTTTAAATGTCCTGAGATAAGTCAACTGAAACATTTGAAAATTTTATTTTGAAAATTGAAAAACAAAGTTATCAATTGGTAAAGCACAAACACTGTTAGTAGCTACAAATGTATTTACCATAGTTAAGAGTTATTAATGTCACTAAATATCCAGTCTTGAAATTTAAGGATAACTTCTCAGTTGATATGGAAGGGGAAAATGGGATACTTTCTTAGGTTTATTAAGAATGGAGAAAGCTGGCTAATCATGCCAGGTTTGCTGCAGTTAATGTGCTGAAAAAGACAGTCTTGAAGGGTAATGATTCGACTTTCATTAAAAATATTTAGTAAAAGTGACCGTGCAAGCTACTTTTAATTCAACAAGAGCTATAAAACATTCCTATAGACGTGGACAGTTTCCATCCTTATTTTTCTTCTAATGTCATTAGTGACAGCAAACAAAGTATTGTCAAACATATTTCACCAACAGTTTACCTTTTAATCCAGAAAATTGTCAAAATATAGTTCACTAGTAGCATGCATAGTCACTTTAATCTTTGATTCACACTGTGTGATGTTATACTTCTTTGCTATTTGAATAAGGATTCTGGTTAGTACAATTCAATGAGACCAAATGTTATACATAGTTGAAATATTTCTAGGAACAAGGGTATATAGCTGATAAGCTTGCTAAAGCTGAGAAAAGAATAAAAGCTTTTCCCTATGATACGGAAGCATGGAGTATATTGATACGAGACGCACAGGTAAATATCTGAAGATTCTGTTAAAAACTGGACCTGAATATAAATGCTGTTTTTTACACTGTGTTAAATGTTACATAGTAAAAACTCATGATGGTAAAAATCTTTATAGATAATGACAGGTCATATAATCTAAAGCAACTATATCAAAAAGTGAGATATAAAACAGCATTTCAGTTCATTAACTCGTAGGTGCCCTAAAGTGGAATACACTATTCATTAATGAATCACCATATTAAGACTGTTAAAATCTATTTTATTAATTGAATTTTAGATGAAAAAGATAGAAGATGCAAGAATAACATATGAGAAATTGGTGGAACAGTTTCCGAACGCAGGCAAATATTGGAAGATCTATATTGAACATGAGGTTTTTAGTTTCCATTTTTTCAACTTTTGTATTTTAATAAGTTTTCTAAAATATTTGCAATTAGTAATGATGGTCTTCAATGCCACTGTTGAGTTGAAAAATGAATAAATTTTTGCCGATAATATTTTTTTTTTGAGAAACATCTCTTCAAGAGGTCAAAATATTTGACCCAGGAGCATGTTGAAATTTTTAATGGCCAACAATTCCAATTTCTGTAAGTTTTGTTTTTGTAACATCTAAAAAAAAAAAAGTATTTGAAATAAATTATTTTTAGTGATCGCCTAAATACAATATATGAAACCAAATCAAAAATGTTTATTTTTTTTATTGAGTTTGTATAAAACGGTACCAAAATCTTTCCTTGTTGCGTCTTTTGTTCTTGTTTGTTGTCTTATTGGGTTTGGGGAATTACTGAATTAGTGAGAGATGTGTGGTTTGAGTGCTTGAAGGCCCCTCCTGAAATTTCATATCTGCAGTTTTCTCTATTATTTATTTATTTAGCAATGATATTAACATTTATAAAATGTTTCAATTTATATTTGATTTACTCGTCACAGTAATACAGCGCACTATTTGGCCTCTTTCAAATGTTGTTTATAGGAATGTGTTATTTCAAATCTATATAGCCAAGTACCTATAAGAGCTGAAATGGCTCAGCAAGTTTGATGATTGTTGGCTCTCATGAAGGTGCAGAGTTACAGGGGCTGAAATGCCTAGCTGCCCATACTGGACCATAAAATGGAACCACATAGCTTTGCTGGTCTGTGTCGAACAACAATTCTTTTTTCCTGCTTTTAAAAAAGATCTGAGTGAATGATTGTGAGGATGGTGTGAAAAAAATGTGTGATTGATTTGAAAATCATTGAAATCTTTTATTATTGAGTACATTTGAATGTCATGGAAACAAAGTATGAAAAAAGTGAATGAACTTAATCATAACAATTTACAGCTACACATGTGCAGACAATACAACTGACCTGCTTTTATACGCCCACATGGAAATGTGGAGGTATATTTCTGTTGCCCCTGTCCGTCTGTCCACATTTCTTGTATGCACGATCAAGGCTACAGTTTTTATTCGATCCTGATGCAACTTGGTATGCATGTAGATATTGATGAGATCCTGGTCAAGTTCGAAAATGGTAATAATTGGATCAATGGTTTTGGAGTTATTGCCCTTGACTTAGTAAAAACCCTTCAAATTTGGCTTGTAGGCATGATAGAGACTACAGTTTTTATTTAATCTTGATGAAATTTGGTATGCATGTATATATTGAGATCCTGGTCAAGATCGAAAATGGTAATAATCGAATGATCGGTTTCAGAGTTATTGCCCTTGACTTTGTAAAAACGCATCAAATTTGGCTTGTAAACACAATAGCGGCTACAGTTTATAACCGATCTTGATGAAACTTAGTATGCATGTATATATTGATGAGATCTCAGTCAAGTTCGAAATTTGTATTAATTGGATGATCAGTGTTGGAGTTATTGCCCTTGACTTAATATAAACGTGTCAAATTTGGCTTGTAGGCACGATAAAGGCTACAGGTTTTAACCGATCTTAATGAAACTGGGTATGCATGTATATATTGAATTTCGAAATTGGTATTAATCCGATGAACGGTTTCAGAGTTATTGCCCTTGTGTGTATGTCGATGAGACCTTGTTCATGTTTGAATTTCAGTGATAATTTGATGTAACTGTTTTTGAGGTTTTGCCATGACTTTAAATGATTCTAAGATTATTTCAATTTTTATAAGTTCATTAATTAAGTCACCAAAGACTTTGCTATCATTTCTGACAGCTGGTAGTGGGCATATGTTACCTTGCTTGGCAAGCTATCTTTATAATTGACATATAAGATCAAACTTCAGACTAATCTTTATCTTCAGTTTTTTTTTACTTTTAAGTGAAGCAAATATATTGGAGCACATTCAGACACAATTCAAAACATAAAACTGAACAGTCTATTTTGTTGAGACAGTTACTGAAACCATGCAAGTCATACTTATATTGTGTTCAATACTGCAAAACTTCCGGAAAGTAAAATAATGGACTGCTTGTGTTAATGTGTTGATTCAGACACAAATATTGTTGCTCAACTATATCATCCAGTAGACAGTTTATTATCACTCTATAAATGATACCTGAAATAGATTTGAGCCATAACATATACATGTCAAAATATTCTTTATTTAGTGTAGGGTGTTAGATACTCTGCTATAGGTCACAAGTAGCAACTATGGATTTCAGTATTAGAATATTAATTTCATAAGAAATTATTTACTTCCGGACATTTTTACAAGAATTTAGGGTTGAAGTCTTTCTTTGCTAAAGATCTGAAATGAGCCATGTAGCTTGCTTGGCCCATGGTGACTATTGGACTCATTTAATGTTTACTACATTAATTTTGACTCTAATAGTTTGATGATGGGACAAATGTGTCAAAGTCAAATTTTAATTTCTGTCTGTTTTTTTTAATTTACAGTTAAAACAGAAAAATTACGAGAGAGTAGAAAAGGTAATTATGATTTTTTAGCACACCACCAGGAATAGTTCTACAACTCTGGCCCTGCCCAGTTCTTAAGATGTGATATTCAGATGTGATATACAGACTTCATAATTATACACAATTACACACCATAGTGATGGTTGCACATACATAATAGTAGCAGTTATAAGTTTAAAGCACAACTCTCATGGAACAGAGTGGTGTGCTGCAATCAAATCTTATGACCGCTTTCATTATTTACAACCAGATGTAAGTGGTAATCACTATGGTGTGAAGTCACCTTATGCCAGTCAGTGGTTGTTTGACTTAATCTGGCAAACAATTTGAAATTATATCCCTTTCTGTTTTTTTCAGTTGTTTCAAAGATGTCTGATCAAGGTGCTAAATATAGAATTATGGAAGTTATATTTAAGTTATATCAAAGAAACCAAGGGTTCTCTCCCTTCTTACAGGTATTACTATTTTGTGACAAAAGTAATGACTTCGACATACAGTTACTTTTGTTGAAAGAAAAAAACCCACTATTTTAAACAAGTTTAGAGTTGGTTAAATTGTATTTAAAGTCATTCAATTTGATGCAGTAGAAATTAAGGTGAAGAATAAGTTCTGCTGGAGCAAGACTGTTGATTTCGCTATATTTTGCAGACATAACTGCAAGGACTAGGCAGCTCAAATGTCTGAGGATCACAAGCCAAACTGTTAAGCTAAAAACTTGATTGTTAGATTGCCTTTTATATCATTTACCCAGATATCCCTTAAACAATACAGAATTCCCTTTATTTTGTTCATCATTTCAGAGAGAAGATGGCTCAAGCCTACGATTTTGCTCTAGAGAAGATTGGTATGGATATACAGTCATATCATCTATGGGCAGAATATATCCACTTTCTAAAATCAGTGTAAGCATTTCTTTTTATATTGAAACAAGAAATAATTGGAATTTATGATGAAGTGGGGGAAATCTGAGCTATTAGACTTATTTACTGGATATATTAAAACATAACTTGAATCATGTTTTTACCCAAAGTTTTACGCTATGCAATCTTCTGATAACTGACTTATAGTCAGCTGTTATCACCACTCAGCACTATTTTAACAGTGAAAATATTTTATTGTTTGACTTATTTACTGTGCATTTTTACTGTGTATCTATTTTATTAAAAAAATAAGAACACTATTATGGATATACTACTCCTTCCTTATCTGTTTTATTGTCAGCTCAGTTAAAGCTGAATATTATGGTGAAATGTTATTGCAACTAAATGAAGCTCCTAAAACAAGAGTTACTCACATTATTATTAAAAACAGAATTATTAGAAATTAATTTGATGAAATCCTATATCTTTCAGTGATGCTGTAGGATCATATGCTCAGAATCAGCGTATAACAGCAGTACGTAAAGTATATCAGAGGGGAGTGGTCAATCCTATGGTTAATATTGAAATACTGTGGAAAGAATACTGTAATTATGAAACTGTAAGTAAGGCAGAGAGATTCAATTTAAATCAACCACATTACAACAATTATTACTCAATCATCTAATAGTATCTATTTCAATTAATGTTTTACCTGTGTCTTTTGAATCCAAATTTATCAAATTAATAAACTACATCATAAAGAAAAGCATGTGCATATGATATGACACTAATAGTTTTGTAATCATTTTGACTTGTCAAAAATTTTATAATGAAAACAACTGAGAAATCAATGGTGAATCATACATATTCTAGTGAGATAAACTACATAATGTACACAAGATATTAGGATATTGTCAGATTCAACTGAAGTTTTTAACTCTTAATTTTGTACCGAGTCTGAATGAGTTTCTTTAAATATTCTTTGTATATTACAGAGTGTGAATCCATTAATAGCCAAGAAGATGACTGAAGATAGAGGTAGAGAGTATATGAATTCTAGACGTGTTGCTAAGGAATATGAGGTGGTAACTAGGGGTTTAGATAGAAATTCGCCTTCAGTTCCACCACAGAATTCACCAGGAGAATCAAAACAGGTCAGTTCATGTTTAGTTAAAAAACTCTATATATTTTTGTTATGCCATTGTCTTCTGAAGAACTAAGGTACTGTGAAACTATTATCTTATATCATTGTCTCCATAAATACGCAAATGTCTTTTTGATAGTGTCTGAAATTACAGACAGAAAATCAGAAGGGTGCAATTATAAGATGTATAAATGTGCTAATGCACAAATATATACAACGGCCATGCAAACCCTGTACATTCTGTTAATCCTCTCTTTCAAACCAATTGTTCAGATGATTCTCAACAGATGTTGATAGTATGTGAGAGTCCTTACCAATGACCTTATTTATTATTCCAGGTTGAGTTATGGAAGAAATATATAGCATTTGAAAAAGGAAATCCACTACGAACTGAAGATCATACACTTATTACTAAAAGAGGTAAGTATTTATAGGAATTTCGTTTACCTCTTATCATTTAAACTCAACCAATGTCAGTTCTCAAAATGGCAAATGACCATTTTATAGAGTGCTACCTTTACTTTTCTTCTAGCATGATGCACATTTAGAAATATTTAAACAGAAACTAAAACATGTTACTCCCTAGGTTAACTCTGTCATCTTCAGACAACTGATCTATTCTAGCCTGTATCCCTACTGAAGTTCGGCAAGCACATTCATATAGATTTGAGGAATTCTTGCCTGTTTAGTTCTGATATTTTGACTAATGGTATAATATTAAATCAGATACTTTATGTATGACTTTTTCGAAGTAGTGTATAAAATGTCACATTTCTAAAGTATAATGAACAGAATATACATGTCACCTAAATTTACCTTACATTGTCGTTTTAAAATTTCAGTAATGTTTGCATATGAGCAGTGTTTATTAATTTTAAAATTTCAGTAATGTTTGCATATGAACAGTGTTTATTAATTTTAAAATTTCAGTAATGTTTGCATATGAGCAGTGTTTATTAATTTTAAAATTTCAGTAATGTTTGCATATGAGCAGTGTTTATTAATTTTAAAATTTCAGTAATGTTTGCATATGAGCAGTGTTTATTAATTTTTAAAATTTCAGTAATGTTTGCATATGAACAGTGTTTATTAATTTTAAAATTTCAGTAATGTTTGCATATGAGCAGTGTTTATTAATTTTAAAATTTCAGTAATGTTTGCGTATGAACAGTGTTTATTAATTTTAAAATTTCAGTAATGTTTGCATATGAGCAGTGTTTATTAATTTTAAAATTTCAGTAATGTTTGCGTATGAACAGTGTTTATTAATTTTAAAATTTCAGTAATGTTTGCGTATGAACAGTGTTTATTAATTTTAAAATTTCAGTAATGTTTGCATATGAACAGTGTTTATTAATTTTAAAATTTCAGTAATGTTTGCATATGAACAGTGTTTATTAATTTTAAAATTTCAGTAATGTTTGCGTATGAACAGTGTTTATTAATTTTAAAATTTCAGTAATGTTTGCATATGAACAGTGTTTATTAATTTTAAAATTTCAGTAATGTTTGCATATGAACAGTGTTTATTAATTTTAAAATTTCAGTAATGTTTGCATATGAGCAGTGTTTATTAATTTTAAAATTTCAGTAATGTTTGCGTATGAACAGTGTTTATTAATTTTAAAATTTCAGTAATGTTTGCATATGAACAGTGTTTATTAATTTTAAAATTTCAGTAATGTTTGCGTATGAACAGTGTTTATTAATTTTAAAATTTCAGTAATGTTTGCGTATGAACAGTGTTTATTAATTTTAAAATTTCAGTAATGTTTGCATATGAGCAGTGTTTATTAATTTTAAAATTTCAGTAATGTTTGCGTATGAACAGTGTTTATTAATTTTAAAATTTCAGTAATGTTTGCATATGAGCAGTGTTTATTAATTTTAAAATTTCAGTAATGTTTGCGTATGAACAGTGTTTATTAATTTTAAAATTTCAGTAATGTTTGCGTATGAACAGTGTTTATTAATTTTAAAATTTCAGTAATGTTTGCATATGAACAGTGTTTATTAATTTTAAAATTTCAGTAATGTTTGCGTATGAGCAGTGTTTATTGTGTCTGGGACATCATCCTGATATTTGGTATGAAGCAGCAGCATTTCTTGAACAATCCAGTAAAATATTGGTTGAAAAAGGAGTAAGTTTTGTTTCCTTGAATTATCTTCTTTAGTACTATGGATCACTGAAATATTGTTAAAAAATATGTCTATTGCCAAGTGTTTACTAAAGGATGTCTTTGAAATATTTGCATGGTCATTGACACCATGTAGTTAAAAATAGTTGAAATAGGAAAGTTATCTTTCCAATAAAATAAATAATTGAAAGCTTATGTCTCCAATGACATCATTTTTTTCTGTAAACTATTCCCATCCTAGTCTTTCGAAACCTCCTGTATTACTATACTGGTAAAATGTCAGATTGGATACTGTCATCATTTAGCCAACTGAGGAGGACAAATGTTCGACATAAAACACGTATATGGTCGGCACCCCTGTCAACATTTGCTTGTAAACGCTCTAAGAACCTGATTTTTTGAACGAATCAAATGAAATTCGGTATGTGTATATATATTCGTAAAACGAAGATCAAGTTCGAATTTGAGCTATTTTTGACCGTTAGAAGCAGAGTTGTCGCCCTTGCCCAAAAATCTTGAATATTTATCATCCGCATGCCATGGTGGGTGTATATGGCTGTGGTCCACTATCTTATTCAAAAATGTCTCAATGATAATCTCCATTTAACCCCTGACTGAAAATTGATTAACATATATCTCTTTTACCCTATTTCAGGATCAGAATGCTGGTAAAATGTTTGCCGATGAGGCAGCGGCTATCTATGAAAGAGCTGTATCATCACTAATGAAAAAAAATGCCCTGATATATTTTGCGTATGCTGATTTTGAAGAAGGTCGTATGAAGTTTGATAAGGTTCACAGTATATATAAAAGATTTATAGCTCTTGATGATGTAGATCCAACTTTGGTATGTAAATTTCTTTAATTTACCTTTCTTTTTAAACTTTTGCTTTGAACATATGTAATTGCTTTTTTTTTCTGTCCTTCAAAATGTTGTCCCTCAAATTCTTGCACAAATGAGGAAGACATTTGCTAGGGCGTAGAAAATATCCAGCTCATATCTTGTGTTCTTTGAAAGTTTGAAATCATTGGCAAATGAAGAAACGAACAAGAATTATTGTTTGATCTTTCTTTATTTGTTTCTAAGTTTTCATAGCAACTTTAGATATAGATATATGACAAAAATATTTTCCGTGACATATTTTGAAGTTTATTTTAATTCTCTGTATAAACTTGGTAATAATTGTGTAATTGTTTTTGCTAGGCATATATCCACTATATGAAGTTTGCTAGAAGAGCAGAAGGTATAAAAGCTGCTAGAACTGTATTTAAAGGTGCTAGAGAAGATAAAAGAGCTAATTATCAAGTGTATGTGGCAGCCTCTCTCATGGAATATTACTGTAGCAAGGTATGTACAATTTCTTCTTAGATATTCAGTAGGTTAGACCATTATTGAAGGACTATTTGAACCAAATAACATCATCATACAAGTCACATAGCTTAAACTTAAACATGTTTCAGGTTCTGTTTTAGTAATTGTTGTTTTGAGCACTCAGGATTGTAAGTATGTTGTTATCATTCAAAGACTAAGCTATAAGAGCTATGGTCTATTCTTGGCTTTAATGAACCATACTGTAATATTTTTGAAATTTTTAAATTGAATTTTGTTCTAATTTCACAAAATATGATGTATTTACAGGAGAAAACTGTAGCTTTAAAGATATTTGAATTGGGATTAAAGAAATTTGGCCAGGAACCTCAGTATTGTTTGGCTTATATAGATTTTATGGCCAGTTTAAACGGTAAGACTGGACTTTCAAATAAGCCTATGTACAGTTGTTTGTTTTAATATAGAGCTGTTTCAGCACAATGTTTTATCTTCCCTTCAGTTACATACTAATGTATATATAAGATTTGAACGACAGAAGCACATATAACAAAACACAAAACAATATTATGGAATATAACACACTTCTTTAATAAGGTTAGGCACATAACGTTTCAACACAATATACACATGTGTTATATTCCATAATATTGTCTTGTGTTTTGTTATAATATGGATATTTATTTTAGATTTGACCCAAATGTGTAAAAATATCCTGATAACATTAGTTTTTTGTAACACTTTTTTGTTTTGTAGAAGATAACAATACTCGTGTCCTGTTTGAAAGAATTTTATCATCTGGTCAACTTCCTCCAGAAAAATCCATGTAAGTTTATACTTCTTGTTTACTTTTTGTGTTAACATCATAAGATGTTTATAGTGTTGCTGTCATCTGATTGGCCAAATACTACAATTGACTTTTAGATTTATCATTGAAAATGCAATTCATAGAATGGGATGGCTCAAAAAATGAAAATGAAATGAATTGGGTTTTATGTCCTACTTTTCGGTACTTAATTGGGCTAATCAAAACGGGCAACGCCATGCAGTGTGTAGTGTTGGAAATTTTGCGAGGAAAGCGTCATTAGCCTACTCATTTTGTATTTCCAACTTTCTAGGGGTCTGTAACGTGCACAGCTTGTAGCATACAGGGCCTCGGTTTATTGTCCCATGGGATGGCTCAGCTATCAGTAATTCATACAGAGTTCGCTATCCGAGTGTAGTATCAAATGATAACATGTTTTTCAGTGAAATATGGAGCCGGTTTTTATCTTTTGAATCACAAGTCGGAGATTTAACTAGTATTATTAAAGTTGAAAAACGTAGAACACAAGTCATAGAAAAGGTAAGGTTCAATGATAACATTTCCACTAATAGTTTTTATTCAACATTAACTTTGTATGGTCAGATAGACTGATGCTCCTATTACAGTTCAATTTGTTTTTGTTTTAACCCAAACATTCAATAAAAAATTTGATGGAGGCTGTCATCATTCACAATTGACCTACAACATCTTTAGGTGGTCAATGATTGGCGTCACTAATTGCAAAATCTACTTCATGACAAGCGCTTGCGATTAGTGATGTCATCAAATACTTGGATTTAGTGGAATTGCAATAGCCACAGACATCTGACTGAAAATTGGAATGGTGCAAATTGATGTCTCTGATACATATAAAAGATTAAGAAAACCTCTTTAGAATCCCTCTTTAGAATCCCTTTAATTTATAAAGAATGACTGGGGTTGCCACAAGTTAAGGATGTAATAAGGTAATATGGCTGTAATTATATGAATATTGGTCTGTTTCCTTAAAAAGCTTATATGGGGGATTAATTTCCTTAGAAACATCATTTATATTTCATTATTACAGATAAAAGAATTCCAAGAGAAAGAAACAGCATTATTAATAGATAGATATAAGTATATAGATCTCCTACCATGTTCTGATGGTGAATTAAAAGCTTTAGGCTACTGGGTATGTTACTTTCTTATTTCTTGTACCTCAGACTTATGTAAGAGAGCCGAGGTGGCTAAGAGAGTTAGATACTTTCCTACTAACCTGAAGGTCCAGGGTTCAATCCAGGCATAGGTTTGAGATAATACATTCGGATTTTTCGACTCGGTTTCCCCCTTGTCAGTGATGCAGGTAAGAGGGGCTGGTATGTAAAAGTGTCTAGTCATTCGTATGTGACAATAAAAAAGGCCCAGTGTGCTACAGGCTGTACACGTTAAAGATCCCTCGACAGTTGGAAATCGAAAAAGATCAGACTAATGCCCCTGTCCTGGCAAAATTATCCTCATTGCACACTGCACAGTCTTCATTAGCCCAATTAGGTGCATAAAAGTAGGACAAAAATTCCATTAATTTCAGATTTATGCAATAGATAATGTTTTAGAGGTTAAGGAGTGAGGGGAGCTACCATGCCCACTTCTTAACCTCTAAAAGTTTACATAATATCATCTGACATGGCTGGTGATTGATGGGTAATTCTGGGTTCTGCCTTTTTCAAGAACCAGCTAGTAAAAAATACCCTTTGTGAAGTTGTTACCCTTGTAAAATTTAGTTGTTTCTCTCTCTTCTTCTGTTTTTGTGTTTTTGATACAGTTCTAAATGTGTCTGATATTTGTAGGATCTGATGAAGCACAATGTATTACCAGTGTCATTAGATGTTGTTAAACAAGTTATGATAAATGGGGCAGCTGATGATGACGATAACCCGAAATTCCCTAAACCTGATTTAGATCAGTTACTTCCCTTTAAACCTAAATGTATAGCTCGTAAGTAGTTGTTTCTTTATTGTTGAGGAGCTGCCATTGCTCATTGAGTTAGACCTTGCATCTGGTTGCTCAGATAGGAGAATAAACAAAGGACCTTTGAATTACAGGATGTGCACGATTCATCAATAGTTTGAAATTGAAAAAGAGAAGCTAATGCTACTGTCCTGGCATATTTCCCTCACTTCATGAAAAAGAATATATTATAACAATGATTATACATACAGGATGAATCTAACGACCACCACGCTGTTTATAAACTAAACTCATGCACTCAGTCATGCTCCTGTCCACTCAAGCGTAATCTCTCTACCTGTCCATATTTGACAATCAGTGTTAACACTTCACACCGCATGATGATGTCTTAACAGGCCTAACCCTGCCTCTATGTCAATACACATATATCAGCATTATAATTTACTTTGTCTGTTATTTCAGCTTTTGGTGCCCATATAGTACCTGGTGGAGTATTTCAGATGCCTTTACAAGCTAATGATTTAATAGCTATTTTACCTCCTCCCAACTGTTTTAATGTAAGTAAATATTATATAACAAATTGATTGATTTTTCATTACCTAGACCCTCGCTTTTTATGTAAATTTTACTCTCATATACTAATATAATATTAAACAGATGTAACCTGTGTATAACTGAAAAGCTTTCTATCTTTAATGCCCCTTAGCACACTTCTTTCAACAAAGCTTTTGAACTTGTCTTGAAATGTAGTCATATATTTGTAACACTATTCAACAAAAATTTGTACTAAAAAAATAGTTTGCTATCCCGTTATTATTGGGCAATAAAGACATTTTTATTTTCATGGTTTATTTGTAGGGTCCTTTTGTTATAATGGATAAATTCTTAGAACACATGAAACGGCTCAAAATACCAGACGGTGAGTAAATTCAATAACAATAATAGCATTCAATGTCCAGATGTTAAAGATGGGTTTCCTTATTTTTTAGTGTCAAATTAAGCAAACTATTTGATTAATTGGTGTTTCTACTGAATAATCATGTTTTCTTAATCATATCATTATGTTCTTATTGCATATAATTAAGAGTTTTAACCAAACATAAATATCCATGTATGTACAGTCTGGATAAACAAAAAAATACTTTTCGACCTTTCTTGATCAGTCACTCATTGGAATTCTGCTGGTAATTCTCTTCTAATTCAGCTAATTATGGACATGTGAGACAAACTGGTATATTTCCAAGTCATTAGAACATCTCTACTTTCTATTCATATAAGTATTAACATTTTCATTTTCGTAAATGGAAATAAGGGAACCCATCTTTAGCTTATGTTATTAACAACATGAATTTGTTTGAGTTTTTTAGTATTAATATGAATATCGATGAGATATCCCGGACAAATTTGATTTAGTATGATCAATGTTTTGGCCAAATGGGTCAAAATTGAATTGTGAATACAGTATTTAATCCAATTTTAAGTTATGTTATTGAAACATCAAGTATAAAATAGATTATAATCCTAAAGGGACATTTAGGGGTTAGAGATCACATTACATTGTACATGATGACAACATAGATTGTTGAAACGTTATGTACAATAAAACCCAGGAGTAGTATACTATATAAACTGATGATGACAATGTAAATTGTTGAAACCTGTACAATAAGAGAAGTAAACTATAAAATTATGTTCTAATTGTAAAAAAATCTTATTATCCAATTAAAGTTTCTTCTTTGAATTCTAGGACCAAGTGGAGTACCCAATGGAGTGAACGGAAAATTAAATTTAGATCTCGGAACTCGATATTCAATAGAAATAGCAGCAGGATTACGGAAACGAAAAGCAGCAGGAGATGCTGACAGTGATGATGAGGGTGGAACTGACCCGATGGCACCAGCTAATGACATTTACCGCAGTAGACAGCAGAAAAAAATAAAATGAAAGTAGAGGACATTACTATCAAACAAATTGAAAGTAGAGGACACTTATAAGATAAAGTGGAAGTATGGAACATTTCTATCAACATGAGTAAAAAAAAATTGAAAAGTACAAGACATAACTTTCAAACAAATTGGAAGTAGAATTCATTTAAGACAGTAAAAGTACAAAACGTAACCATCAAACAAAATGAAAGTTGAAGTTATTGAGTGGATAGAGTGAATTGTGCATTTATGTTTTTATTATGCTAATTGTTAAAGTGACTGTGGTAATGAAAAAACCCCTTTAAATTGTGTTTAATTTAAGATAACCATCAGATCCACTTTAAGACAATTTTTAAAGCAAATAGTAAAAAATTAAAAATTTTTATTGGTACTTACTACTTACAAACTGCTCTCGTTTGTGTTTGAATCAGCCTTTTATCTGCATCAATGCCTTTGCTTAACTACAATTTGACTTACTCTTTCTACAATTGAGTTTGTTTATTCAACATGTAAATAGGAAAGGTGGTTGTATCTTATTATTGTGTTAAATGTTCGAATGAAAACGTGCTCCAAGTTTTATGCGTGAAGATGTTTAGAAGATTAGCTTAGTCGAGTAAAAAATATTTGTGCTCATCTTTTAATGTTGAAAGGCTTCATCATGAGCAATCCACTTTATTGTTAGGTGTAGAATAAATAGTGATAAAACCACATGGGCTAGTCTTATATTGTGTGAATGACTATTTAAACTACCCAAAAATTAATGGGTATCTTCCCATAATGTGCAAAAATATTTTTGCTTGACTTTGCTTGTCTTATATGATCATCAGATGTTCGCAAACATCCAGTTGGATTACAGAATTTCATTTTAATGTTATCTTAAAAGTTGTTGATTGTTTATTTTTATTTGTCAATAATAAACATTTTGTATAAGAAATTGTTGTCTTCATTGTTGCTGACGGTATGTTAATGAGATATAGTACAGTCCCACATACTGAAAAGGGGACACAGTTTAAAATGACAATTGGGACTGTATGTCCAGGGCCTTCCTTGCTATTATAAACTCTACTGAAGTCATCCCTTTGTTCCGGAGGGATTTTATGACTCATAAATCCCAGGAACATTATACATAAAATCTCAGGGGTAATCATCTAGTCTATTTTTGATGACACATATCCATATCTAATATTTTAGTCGTTTTTGTCACCTGATTCGATAAGTTTTCGATTTGCTAGTACGATTTGCAAGTGGCCCACAAATGTGATACCAGCGATTAGGCAATATAGCTGACTGCACTGTCAACAAAAGAAGGTTGTCTATTAATATTAGCCAATGACATCTATGTTTATATAGACATCATTGATATAATTAGCCAATAGTATAAATTACCAATGACACCTAATCGAATCGCCTAACCACCTACTGGGATGGTTAGGTCGATTAGCCTAATCGGTTTAGGTAAACTGTCTCACAAATGTACTGATTAGCCTAAACGTCCTGGCTCACAAATGCACAAAATAGCTAATCGAATCGGGCGACAAACGACTAATGTCTAGCACACAGTTCTCCATCTGAACTGAGTAGATACAAATTCCACCCCAGAAAAGGTCTCAAGAATTGTTTGGATTTTTAAACAATAGAGATTACATTAACTCCCGTGGACACTATTAAGTCTAAGATGTGTTCGAGCATTTTTATTGTATAATGGGCCCCTAGCCCGTTGTCTACATCATCATTTACTTTCTCCTACTCCTCAAATACTTATCACATGACGTAATATTTCCTACTTCAAAACTAGGTCTATGTTATTTCCTATCTTCTATCATACATATCTGAGACAACAAATCAAAGAAAATATAACAATTTTCATATTTTTATTATAAAATGAAAAGTTATGTACATGTATTTACAAAAGTTTGGACTTTGATTTTATACTGCAATATGGTCAACAACACGTTATTTTGCCAATTGATGGTAATTATCAAACAAAAGCATGCAATTACTCAGAAATTGACGTCCTAGAGATTGGGGTAAACTCAGAATTGAAAGATACTTTTTTAATATATACAATCCAAACTAGTATTGGCCAAGACATGAGCCCATTCATTTTTAGTAAAACATTCAACTTCAGCTTATAATTTTTCCATACCCATCATAGACAATTCAAACCCATGACTCAAAAATACAAAAAGCCACCACAGAATCGATCAAATAATTATTTAGTAGCAAACTTAATTTCATCAAAGGCTTTTCTGGCTTTTCTGAGTTCTTCATTCATTAATAACAGTTCTTTGACACGAGAATATTTTTTAGGATCTTTACGAATGAGGAATATAATATCTTCCACTTGAATTCTTCCTGGCCTCCCGGTTTCCATGGCTTTCTTTGTCTGGAGAGAAAAATAACAATATTCAAAACAATTCAATGCAAAAGACCTAATGAAGATAACAATAGTTTGAACCTTAGAATTCATTCGTTACAAAAACGACTTGCATCTGTCTAATTGTTCATTAACTGAAACGCTTTTGCGCTGATTTTTAATTCATTCATTTCAAAAACGACATGCAATGCTAATATACTTCTTCATTAACTGTTATCCACCTAATGTGTGCAAGTATTATAAAAATCCTAATTGTAAATGGCAAGCAGACAGTTCAGGATGGTGGACTATGTGAAAGACAAGATGACAATAGGTTAAAAGCTTTGAACTTCTTCCTTTAATTTTAACAGAAGGATAATTTAATGCTGCTAAAATTAAAGGGTTGTTATCTGGTATTTATAAAGGTGTTCCAATTTTTCCAATAAACAATTTTTTAATTCGCATTGCTTCATTTTAAAACCCTGATAATAATATAACTAACCATTTCTGTGATGTATTCTATAACTAAGTCTTGTAGTAAATCAACAGATTCTGTATAGGGATTCTGATCATCTCCAAAACCATACATCATACATCTTACTGCAATAAAAATACATACATCTTACTGCAATAAAAATACATACATCATACATCTTACTGCAATAAAACCACAGGATATTATTCCAATTTATGGCCAATAATAACAAGTTTTCATACAAAAATTCACTACTATTGTTTGACTAAAAGCACGACTATTTGGTAATAGTAAACTTGGCCCATAACAAATATAGCCCCCAAGTCAGAAAGACTCCAAAAAGTAAAAACGATTCCAAACATTATTAAACTTAAAAATTAGGTCCTCTTGAGTTTATGCAGCCTTCACTTACATTCTTTAGAAAATATTTTCTTTCTCTTGTCCAATGGAGCATCTTCTTCTTCATCTTCAAACTGAAAACAAAACATATAAAACAGTGGCACTAGAGGGGGAAAGGTTTCAATAAAATTCAAGCAACAGCATCACTGTCAAAAAAGCCTTAAGATTTAGGATCCAACAATGAAAACATGTTCCTGCTACATGTCTTATATAAACTGGAGTGATAATATTAGCTGCACATGGTCTAGCCCACTACAGTTTTCGAATATACAGGGAAACCTCACTGATTAAATCTTAGCTTTGAAGGTAAAAGACCAGTGAGACTGAGAGTAAGTGAAAGCGAGAGAGGGGAATCTTTGCAACTGGTCCAGCCAAGAAGAATATGAAATAAGAATGGAATAAAAAAATAGTATAGGAGTCGAGTTGTTTTGCTGATATAAAGCGCAACCAACCTCTGTTCCTTGTTCCTTTTCACTATCTGCCATTCTAGAATGTTTTTAATGGAATATTTTATGAAAAAATAAATAAATTCTAGTTTTATTTGTTTTATGTTCAATACAGATCAAGAGAAGATAACTCACACGACTTACTCGCGTCTTATTCTACTTCCTGGCTTATGAAACAGCACGTTATGAAAGTCATTTGGTTGTTTTCTTCAGTATTCATTTGATTTATCAATAAAAATTAAGATGCCAGACGAAAAGAAATCCGAAGAAAAGAAATTGAAGCCATGCTGCGCCTGTCCAGAAACCAGAAAACCAAGAGATGAATGGTAAAGTGTATTGTTTGCCAATTTGTAGCAGAGGTTATCCTGTCATTGCAGACGAATTATTTCATCATATTTTGATTTGGACTTTACTTTAATTATGAGGATTGGAAGTTTAGCTTCCAAATAGGTATTATTGTTTTAAAATGGCGAGTTGACATGCCGACAGAACACATCTTTCAATGGCTGCTTTGACTTTCATTCAAAACCTCATGTGATTCAGAAAAGTTTGTAAAAGTCAAGTTACAGTAGAATTCACACTAATGATTCACAAGTGATCTAAAAAAATTTGTGAGTAGTGTTGACTTCATTTGAATTTTATTTTCAGTATATTATTGAAAGGAGAGGAGAATTGTAAAGAATTAATAGAAGCACATAAAGATTGTATGAGAAAAGCAGGGTTTAAGGTCTGATGAGCACTGTGGAATGAGAGGAATGAATGAAAGTGAGGGTAAGTTTTTTTGTGGACTTGTAAGATTTCTTAGACTGAATTATATTATAGGTCAATTGTCTGAAGATCGCATAGTGTGAAACTCTGAGTAACAACATCATTCAAGACTCATAAGACACGAAAAGAAGTAAAATTCATTGTTTTACCAGATTAGATTTAACAAATCATATTTATAAGCTGCAGAAGATCAAAGCTGTTTGTATCGCTGTGTTCTTTAATAGATTATTGTTTAGCATAAACATGACCATAACCAGCATTATCATAGCATTTAAAAGATTTTGTGTTTTTAAAGAGATTGCAAAGGAATGACTTATTCAAGGTCAACATATTTTCACTTGCATAACAAGATTAGAACTGACAACAGTATATTTGTAAAATCATTGTTACTGGTATTTGAAGATTCGTTTATTGTTATGAAATGCTGGTAGTGAGATAGTTTTGTAGTTATTGATGAAACTTCAAATACTGTGGTAAGACCAAGCATTTGTTTATCGTTAACTTGTCATTCAACATTTTCCACTTTTTGGTTTTGTTTTTTCAGATGGAGTGAATAAGGAAACTGAATGAATGGTGTTAAGAGTTTTATAGACTATGTACCAAACATTGTAATTAGTGTACTTTTAATTAGGAACCTTGAAAACTACATACACATATTTAAACTCATTTGTATATGTGTCACCTCTAGGCTACCAAATTGGTTCAAAGAGTCCAAAACCATACACAGTGATGTATTTAATATATCAGAAGGGTGGGCATATCCTGTCTTGTATATAATACCAATGTTAAAACCCTGCTTGGACATGTTCCAGACCTAACTTTCAGTTATTTTAGCATGAGAATACAAATTGACCACTTTCTGTTATGGATATCTACCTTCGCTAAAATATTCTATAATACCACATTTAGGCAAGGCATTTTAGAGCCTCCAGGCAAATATATTCCAAACAGCAATTAATATTGCAAATTGATAAACTTCTGAAAGATTTAGATTTGTGAATCTAATTATTCAATATAAGCATAATATCAGATACACATCAATGTAAATTGTTTGTTACTGTATATTTATTTCTATATCGTGTATTAGTATGGTTTTGTAATAAAATTGGTTTGTCAAAATTTGCAGAAAGTTGTTTTATTGGGTTTATATATTGACTAATTGAAGCAGCCAATCAACTCAAAATGTTCCATGTTTCCATAGAGCTTTGAGAAGAATGGAGTGTTATGTCCTACTCATTTAAACTTATTAGGAAAATGGAGTCAGACAGTCCCATGCAGTGTGCAATGAGAAAAATTCTGTCCTTTTTCCGATTTCCCACTCTCAAGAATTATTTAACATTCACAGTCTGAATGACCAAATGGTTTTTCTATGTCAGCCCCTCCAACCTGCATTATCAAACGGATAGAAACTGGGTTGAAAAATATCGACTTATGACAGGATTGACCCCTGGACCCTAGAGCTAGCAAGCTTCTTGGTCACATAGAGCTTTCAAGAAATGAAAAGAAGTCATAAATCTACTATCACAGTTTTATATAGAATAAATAGTTTTAACAAAAAACATTATATACAAACACATTAAAATATATTTTATAAAATTTCATATCAAAATCTTCTAAAAATATTGTAGAATGCTGTTAGGAGGAATGCTAAAAACTGGATGATAATATTGTTAACAGACACTGCATGGAATGCTTAAAAATTGTATAAAATCTGCCTCTAAACTTTTCTTTAAAGCCTCATATTGTCATTTGAACATGATATGGTTAAAATCTGATACAAACCTGAGGCATTTTAAACAAAGAAGATCCACAAAGAGCTTCTAATGCTGTAAAAACTGGAATTTGAATGGTTTACAAACCAAAATTTTACAAAATGCTGTTAATATATGTACAATATCTTTGTAATTAAAATGTATGATAAGTCCAATTCTATTTTACAGATAATATAGCTTGTCTTCAGCTTTCCAAAAAATTTCAACTTGGTCCATGGAAATCATGTAGTTTAGGGAATTGATAGAATTCCAATTCTTTCATCTAATTACCTGATAGCTTTCTTAGTTAACATTTTCACAGCCAAAGAATTAACCCATCAATGTTACCCGAATCCCAAAATTACAATGTTTCTAACAACCAATCCCAGGATACCCATTACATGATGTCTCTATTCCTATTACATACAACAATACTCTTGTCAATTGTTTCAGACCAAGTTATAATATCTTTTACTTTAATACTTTAAGGAATACTATCTCTTAGAATAAACCTAAAATTTAAATTCTTTAACTTGGCCAATAAGAGTATAATAATCATCAGTTGACAAACCTGGTGTTATAACTTAACAGAATCCTTCTATATGACAATACATCCTTAAAACTAAGCAATTACGTTGTAGTTTATGAATGATTTTGTTTTATGGATTTATCAGATTATACATGGATTTTGTTGATCATTTATGTCACCAGGTATGTCCACTGATGACCCCCTTGTAGGCCAAGTTTGAATTTCTGTTCATTTCAAGAAATAGTATTTATTGAAAGAATCTGAAAACAAGATGTACCAGCTGTAAAAATATAAAATTAGACCAGATATTATCTTTCCACAGTCTATATTCTAATTAAGTAATGCTTTTCGCACCATGTCTTTTTTCTCTGGGGTGAGAGAATGGGGGAACTCAATGTCAAACTCAATGACTAAATCACCCTTCTCTGAGGGGTCTGTTGATACAGGCATACCTTCTCCTGGTACCACTTTCTTAAATCCTGGTCTGAAAGAAACAATTTCAATAAAATATTATTATGTTCCTGAATTTTATAGATTAAAAAAATGCCACTAAAATAATAAAATAATATCCTTTATCCAAGGGTCAGAATAAGGTCCCTTATGCCGAAGTGACACAGTCTTCTTACATTTGAGCCCATGGGCAAATAGATTTGCATATTTAAATCTCATCAGAACATTTGGATTTTGATAAACAACCAAAGAAGAAGTCCCTGATTGTTTACAGTTAACTAAACACTGTATAATAAACAGTGTTCTGAACTGAAATGCTTATGGGATGGGGTCTGTGGGTATAAGATTGGACAGCTTTTCCCTTAATCATTATATTTTCAAGCAGTGGTTGCTAAAATGTTAGACAATGCTGTGTTGTTTTGGGGAAGTTTCATGACATAAATACTAGTTTTTTCCCTTATATAAATAGGGGCTCTTTTGACAAATACAAACATTTTAACAAAGAAACTTTGACTTACTTGATAATATCATTGATAGGAATATGTAAAACTCTATCATCTAATGTATTAATCTCTACAGTACAACCTGTTAAAGCCTTGCCTAGTGGAACTCTGGCAGTGTGAATCAGGTTGGTGCCTTCTCGACGGAATCGAGGATGAGGTTTGTCTTTTACTACAAATACTATATCAGCTGAAATACACAAAATTAAACAAGTTAACATGAGACTACTCCTGACTTGTGAGCTAGTTAATCACTTGATAATTTTGACAGTATATGCAAAAAACTCTAAATGCCTACGGGTCCATTAAAATTGGCTCCTTGGAACCCAGTCTTGCCTTCGAGGATGCAAGTTGTTGACCTCTTGTCTCTCCTTTCCATTGGAATATTCAATAATATTCTGCCATGAGGACATCTTGACACTGTCTATAAAGACCATATTATTATGCTTGCTAATAAACTATCCCAAAAAATTGCTTATAAATTCATTTTGTGAAAATTGTCAATTAATTGTTAACTTGTGAAAGTCATGAACCATGACGTCTGACTGAAGATATCAGTGTCCCTGATACTCATAAAAAGTTAAGAAAAGCTCTTTAAAAATCAAAAAAAACAAAATTTTGACATTTGCTTATGTATACTTGTCAATGTCTCCTTTGGTTTGATCCAAGAACAAAAAACCTGCACAAGAATAAGAGATTGCATTTACCTGGTACGTTATTAGGTCCCTGATCACCTTCTTTAGGGAACGTTATTCTAGTACCAGGTTTCCATCCTGTTTTAACAGTGATTGTTAATATTTTATCTCTAATACTAGATGTATGGCCATCTTCATTCATTACCTATAATAAAAAATCATACAGTTTTATATCCGGCTTTTCTAATCCAGAATCCAGAGGAATACTACCTCTTAGAATGAACATATAGAGTCTCAAAACTTGGTCAACAAGTATATTCATCAGTTGGATTTATGATATCCATTATATCCTTTTAAGCATGTTTCAAAATTACTTAGTTTTTGTGGAATTTTTGGGATTAAAGAGGGATTCTGTGAACAGGTCATTTTAACCGAGATAAAATATAAAACATACTCTTCTAGAGATTTTCATCTTTTTGGTACAACCATGGAAAACTTCCTCCAAACCCAGGTATAAATCTCTTTCAATAGATGGATCCTGTTTTTTGTGCCCACGGCCGTGTAGACCACCAAATCCCATACTCAGATCTCCATCAACTCTGTCATAAAATTCTGAAATAAACAATTGAAACATCTGACTTTCTGGGTCTAGCAAAATTGTGACAATCTTAGAAGTTTAACATCAAAAAGATATGGAGATCTTTAAGGCTGGAACCAAAAATGACCACCCTTAATTTGAGTCATATTGGTGGTCTTTTTTGGGTTCCATATTATATGACAAACCAAATTCCTTACCTCTCCAATATTGAGATTTTGTGAACAAAAGGTGCATTTGGTATCTAATGCTCCTCAGAATACACCTTTTGTTTGCATAACAAAGTCCATTGGAGAGGGCATAAAATTTGATTGGCTGACAGACGAATGCTCAAGAAGGCTGTCTTGAGACCCTAACTGAAGGGTAAATTAAAAATAAATCTAATTAAAAACCGAATGAAAGTCAATCTTCGAAAACAAAAAAGTGCATCACAACAAAAAACTACTTTTACAAACTGACTTACGGTGAGTTTTCATTGTGATCTTAATTCCAATTTATTAACATTAATCCAGAATCAATAATTTCAAAAATCACAAATAAATTTCAACATTCACAACTAAATTCACTAATAATAGTCACAGTTATAATAAATTATAATCACTCCTTATTCCTTCATCTAAAATATACTTCACAGCACTTAGAAATATATAGTTCTAGCTTTATGTCTCTGCTGTTTATGGCAATTTTATTCTATCACCCTAAATTTATTGTAGTATCATGCTAATACTAAATATATTCCAACCTGAATGCTAGACTATACCAACTCTGTCTGATTAATATTGATATCTCTTTCTATTGTAATGGTCCGTAGTCAAAACAATTTACATCAGAATTCATAATTAGTGTAAAATACAGGGTTTTTAATTAAGGTTAATTAATTATTGAAACTTAATTAACCTTATAGAATTTCCCTGACATGCTATGTCCTTAAATAGTCCTTCATTACTAATTGACTCTTTTACCAGTAATCTACTTATGGCCATGTTATTCTCTGAATCAATGACCCTTTTGGAATCGAGGAGAATTTTGAAAGACATTTTTTATAGTCTTACAATAAAGCACAATTTATCACAAATCTGATTTTAACTTATTTCAATTTGTAAGCTCTGAACAGCCAATATGTAAACAAATTATTGTTATGAATATATCACTTTACCTTGAAATGGGTTATCACCACCAAAGAAATCTCTGAAAACCTTTTCAGCATTTCCATGGAATGTATACCCCTGGGTCCATGCTCCTGTTTCTCCACTGCCTACTGGCACACCATTTTTTAACCCTTCCTCTCCAAACTGATCATAAACAGCCCGTTTTCGTGCTGGAAAACATATTTGTTATAAGAGCTCTCAACGATAACACTGGTTAACATTGGTACTCAAAACTAAACCTTGCTCACTGTTGGTTATAGCATTAGAATCATAACATATTGTGCAATTCTTAGTTACACCAAAAATTTGGTGGTCATAGGTTCTAATCTTAATCAGTATGTGAAAGTCTGGTGTCTTTGAATAAACCATCTTTCCTTATTATTCCTTTCAACCCAGCTGTAAATGAGTATGGATCATCAAGAAATATTGGCCAGAACAAGGTGGTAGAAAGGATCTTTGTGAACTTAATCCTTGTTAAAAATAGTTTTTTCTATCTCTTAATAATTTGTAAAAGACAATACTTACGATCTGATAATACATCATAAGCCTCAGAAACTTGTCGAAATTTATCAATGGCATTATGATTGCCTTCATTTTTATCTGGGTGAAATTTCAAGGATAATTTTCGGTAACTGAAAAAAACAAAATGTCACATGCTTAAGTATTGTTTATTTAATCTAAGTAATGAACTATACAAGGTGGCCGTTGAGTCTAGTTTAAATCATATTAATCCCTTACATTCCTTTCTTCAAGGTTTTGAATTCTAACTTAGTAACTACACCTCCTTCGTTTCGAAACTGGTCAGCATTCTGAACACTGTTCCTATTTCTTTCATTGAATTTTAGGTCCATTTCATGAATCCTGAACATGTAAAAATTACTAATCAAGTGCTCCCAAGAACCAATAGTAAGGAGAACATTTGATTGATGTTAAGCTCATACTCATGTGGAAGTGGTTCGTTCAAGTGACACACTGTTCAAAATAACACACAAAAACTGTTTATAGTGACGATACATTATGCATGTCAGGCCATGTGGTACTGCACTACATTTTGTACACTAATACTATGAATATATTTTCGAAGGAAATGAAATTTTCGCTCGAGCACCTGAAAGTCGGAGTGTTGAATGATGTAAATTAGAGACACAAGTCATCAATGAAGTTTAAAAATTGACCAAAAATCGTTCAAATTTTGTAAATTCTTACTGTTTCTTTATATCCGCATCTGCGGCACTTCTGGTCAAATTCAGAATACTGTAGTAATCGACTCCCATTTCGAATTTTTTACTCAACTTTGGTGTAAAACTTTCACCGTACACAAGTTGTTTATAATCGGGAGAAATGGCGTCGTGTTGCTTAGCGACTTTTATGCGGAGCTATACCTTATTTTCGCACTTTTTTTTATTTAATGAAGACTAAAGTTTGAACGCTTTAAATTATAATATTTCTTTATCAAATTTGGCTTAAAATGCCTAAAATGTTTCAGAAAAATATGTGAATCGACTTTTCTAGAAAATGTTTTAAGTTTTTCTTAGTGCAAAATTTTTATACGAAAATAAGGCTTGGCTATTGAGTTGTACTAATCCCTAACAACACATAAACAAGATGGATACCGAAAAATAAGTTTTGACATCAAGGAGAAGAACTTCGTTCTAAAGTAACAAAATATTGATGGTTTGTTTTTAATATCGTTTCTGAAAGTAAACAAGATGCAAGGGGATGTTGCAGGTGTAAGAATAACTCCACCGGTTTTGGAGTTTTATGATACAGAACCAAACAATATTTTCCAAGCCACCATCAATGTCAAAAATATTGATAAAAGCAGTAAAAATATACGTTATTATGGTCCAAAAAGTGATGTAAGTAGCTTGATTTTAATCAGAATTTTTCTTCAATGTGGGGTATTAGACATATTTGTTAATTTTTGCAAAATGAAACTAATTTCATGAAGTAGAAGTAGAACTGCACTGTGCATATAAGCTTATAGAAAACAGAAAGTGGACAGTTTTCAATCAAAAATCAAGCAAGAAGACTTTTTGTATTTTATCTTTCAGTCATATAAAACATTGGCATGGATACACAAAATAACTCCTTTGTGAAACCTCATTAATTGATGTTAATTTTGCCTTCATTTATATCTATGAAGACTTATTCATTGATTTAACTTTCAGGCATTTAAAATAAAAGTAAAGAATCCTGAGAAACCAGTAGCACCAGGTTTATGTGTACAGGCTGTAGTAGAATATGAACCAGAAGTAAAATCTGTAATTAAAGATAGATTAATTATAACAGTAGATGGAGAAGTTGTAGAAGTACCAATTATTGCGTAAGTAAAGGACATGGGTTTCTGAATTTTTTCAAGTTAAAATCAATACAAATATAAACATATAAAAGATATTATGACTCTTTTTCAAATTAATACAGCTGAAGCTTACCAACCATTTAATCTAGCTTAAATCTTCTTAAAGTCTAAATAATTGCTTTTAAGCTTCTAGAACTCAATTTCAGCTATCAATTCATCAATCAAAATGAAAATTCAACTTTTAACACTTTGGTTTATTTTTGTATGATTTTTTCCAGCTATCCATCTCAAGCTGCTTTAGAAATCGACAGTGTAGTTAATTTTGGTAACGTTGTAGCTACAAGTCGTATTATTTCACGAGAGATACCAATATCAAACCATGGATCTGAGGCCGGGGAATTTATAATACAATACACAGGAAATAAACATCTTTCAGCTATACCTAATACTGGTCATGTGGCTCCAAATACAGCTCAAATTATAAAGGTAAGGTGGCAGGCTGTTTGTTCTAGATTCAAACGAGGAGACATTTTGCATCTATTTACAGGCCTGTAGGAGGGATTGTTTCTTTCTTTTGATCTTTTCTGCTCTAACCAATCTGTGTCTATAGATTGACTGATGATATTTTCTACAATATTTATTCAAATAGATAAAGCTAAGTATTTTCTGTTTTAATGAAATTTCTTTATTTCTAGATTGAATGTGTTACTAAAGAACCAGGTCCAATAGATGAAACATTCAGGTGAGTTCTTTTTCGTCTCAAATTCAAAATGTATAAAAAAATTAAATAAAAGAATATAACATCTAGTCGGTGTTTTAAGCAGATGAACTTTTTGAAAGAGAACATAAATTTACTTGTTTATTTAGCACAAAATAAAAGCCCATATTGAACCACATTCCGTGTTATTTCAGTGTTATACTAGATGGTGTAGAAAAGGAATTAAAAATAAAAGGAAATATTGTAAAAAGATCATTAGAACTATTAAGTATACAGGGTGAAACACCATTAGATTGTGTGAAGTTTGGCTCTACTTATTATGGTACTGATAAGACAGAGTATGCTATATTATATAATAATGGTCCAGAGGTGGTTAATTTTGTGGCCATTATGGATGAAGAGGCAGTTGCTCAAGAACTGGTAAGGATTTGATTTCTTATGAATATAAAATGAAAGGACTGGAGTTTTAAGTCTTACTGCACCTAATTTGGCTAATAGACAGGGGCAATGTCATCCAGAAATTTTGCAGCTGCATTAGCCTTCTCTTTTTTTTTTATGATTTCCAACTGTTTAGAGATCTTTTACATGCACAGCCTGTAGCCTAGTTTATTGTCCCATCTGAACGGCTAGAAGCTTTCTCCATGTCGGCTCCTCCAACTTTCATCACTGACATATAACTCACTGAAAAACTGTGGCTTAGTTATTAAAGATAGTAATGTCTTGTTAATACGGACTGAGTCTAATACCTTCATTGGATTGGTATCAAATCACCGCATTTATGTTTTTTGCATAGTGCATGACATTGCTTGTCTTCTTTAGCACAACAAGATGTGAATTCATGTCATATGATTTCATGTAATTTAGATATTTATTTGTTCAATTTTAGGGAGTGGACTTAAGTCAAACAACAGCTGCTGCTCTAGCTGTAAATACAGAGGGAGGAAATAGTAAGGGCAGTACGAATATATTAACATCCCTAATAACAGCTATACCCAATCAAGGTATTTTACGTCCATACGAAAAAATACCCATCTTCTTTAGATTTAGTCCAAGGTAAGCCAATTTGAATTTTTTATTAATCTCAAGGAGATGCAGAAGTTTATTAGTGAAATTTTTAACCTTATTATTGAAAAACAATGATATGGACCTTCACTTCTGCATCTCTGATGACAAAATACCAAACAAAATATCCAGAAATTTTTGAATTTTAATTACTTTTTCCAATAATTTCTTTCTTTATGAATATCACAAACAAATAAATCATCAGTGCCTACAACCTTTTAGATTTTATCTTGTTCTGGTAGACTTGAATAAGTCATCTTGACTCATTATTCCAGTTGACCCAGCTGAAAATGGGTACAGATAATCAGGGAAAGATCAATGCCAAAAAGTTTTGCCAAGGACCAGCTGATAGAAAGGATCATTATTTTGTGAACCTAAGTTGTTAAATCCTTGTCAAATATTTTTATCTTTCTCTATCTTTTTTTATATTGTCACTGCCCTTTTTCTTTATCTTTTCATGTTGCTTTCTGTTTTGTTTCTTTTTTTATGTTTTTTTTTGCACTTTACCTATTTTTTATCACCTCTGCCTCACAAAGGTAATATTTCTCTTGCTTTCAAGTGAATGTTCCGGATAGATTTTCTACCTCATAAATAGAAAATTTAAACTTTCATACTCTGATTTCTCAGATTTTGTCTCACATTTTCTCAGATTTAACTTTCTGAGTAGAGTTATCCCTCGAAATCTATCTGGGACTGTTACTTTAATCTTGTTTGAGTTCAGAGTTGACTTCTATTCACTCCCAGGTCTGTTTGCCAATAGCCGTCCAGTCTAAAAATACATGAAAACCAGATTTATCTCAAATAACTTTACTCTTTCCATCCCAATTCCTCCAATGGACATAACATCTTACTTTTCTACAAAGCATTCATCAAGTTATATTCATTATAATCTGGTCTCTATTTGTAGTTTGTACTGCCATCTACATTTCATTCTTTTGTTGCCCATTCATTTTGCAATAGAGCTTAAAATAAGCCTATGATGTGACTTGATCTTGCACTGTCATTTACATTTGATTTTCTTTCTCTGTAATTAAGCTCACTCCATTAGAGCTCATTTCATTTAATCTGCTCTTGCACTATTAATAAGCATTTAGTTTTCTGACTTTTCTGCTCATTCATTTTACTGCAATAGAGCTTAAAATGAGCTGATTAAATTTGATGAATTTAACCTGGCTTGCTCTTGCACTGTCAGTTTCATTCATTCATTTTACTGCAATAGAGCTGATTGAATGAATATTGCCTGTTATTTCCTTCAAAATCTTTGTTTACCACAGAGTTTATAATAAGCTTATTAAATATATTTTGGCCTATTCTTGCAATGTCATTTTCAAATATTTTTCACATGCTTACATATAAATATCTTTTGTTGTTCATTTATTTTACTGCAATAGAGCTTAAAATGAGCTTATTAATTGAATATTGCCTGTTATTTCCTTCAACATCTATGTTTGCAACAGAGTTTAAAATATAGCAATAGAGCTTAAAATGAGCTGATTAAGTTTGATGTAGCCTACTCTTGCATTCATGATCTTTGTTTGCAATAGAGCTTACAAAATTCTTTTGAATTTAATCTGGCCTGTCATTTTGTTATATTTCTGCATTACACTGCAATAGAGCTTAAAATGAGCTGAATAAGTTTGATAAAGCATGCTCTTGCATCCGTTACTTCTGTTTGTAATAGAGTTTAAAAAATGCTTTTTGAAATTAATCTGGCCTGCTCTTGCATTATCACTTACATTTCATTTTAATTCTGTCATTATCTTTTGTTGTTCATGCTTGTTGCTTGCTCTTTCACCATCACCTACATTTCATTTTCTTGTGTTGTCTCTTGTGTTGTTCATCCATTTTACAGCAATAGAGCTTAAAATGAGCTGATTTAGTTTGATGTAGCCTACTCTTGCATTCATTTCCTTTGTTTGCAATGAGCTTATTGAATTAAATCTGGCCTGCTCTTGCACTATCACTACATTTCATTTCCTGTGTTGTTAATATATTTGCTGCAATAGAGCTTAAAATGAGCTGATTTAGTTCGATGTAGCCTACTCTTGCATTCATGATCTTTGTTTGCAATAGAGCTTAAAATAATCTAATTGAAATTAATCTGACCTGCTCTTGCACAATTAAATACCCTGCATTTCATTTTATTTCTGTCATCATCTTTTTTTTTCATGCTTTTTACAGAAAAAGGGTTAAAAATGAGCTGATTAAGTTTGATACATCTTCCTCTTGCATTCATAACTTATGTTCGTAAAAGAGCTGAAAATAATCTAATTGAATTAAATCTGGCCTTCTCTTGCACTATCACTACATTTCATTTCATTTTCTTGTGTTGTAAATTTATTTGCTGCAATAGAGCTTAAAATGAGTTGATTAAGTTTGATACACCATGCTCTTGCATTCATTACTTATGTTCGTAAAAGAGCTTAAAATAATCTAATTGAAATTAATCTGGCCTGCTCTTGCACAATTGCATTACATTTCATTTCACATCTGTTGTCTTCTTTTGTTGTTCATGTTTTTCACAGCAATAGAGCTTAAAATGAGCTGATTTAGTTTGATGCAGCCTACTCTTGACCTTCTTCATGACCTTTGTTTGCAATAGAGCTTAAAATAATCTTATTTAAATTAATCTGGCCTGCTCTTGCTGTATTATCACTCTACATTTCATTTTATTTCGTCTTCATCTTTTGTCCAAACTTTTCAATTTCACTGCAATAGAGCTTAAAATGAGCTGATTTAGTTTGATGTAGCCTATTCTTGCATTCATGACCTTTGTTTGCAATAGAGCTTAAAAAATGCTTTTTGAATTAAATCTGGCCTGCTCTTGGACTATCACGTACATTTCATTTCTTGTTGTTAATTTATTTGCTGCTATAGAGCTTAAACTGAGCTGATTAAGTTTGATACATCATGCTCTTGCATTCATTACTGTCTTATGTTTGCAACAGAGCTTAAAATAATCTAATTGAAATTTATCAGGCCTGCTCTTGCACTATTATCACTCTACATTTTATTTCATCTTCATCTTTTGTTAAAACTTTTCACTGCAATAGAGCTTAAAATGAGCTGATTTAGTTTGATGCTACCTGCTCTTGCATTCATTTTATTTGTTTGCAATAGAGCTTAAAATGAGCTTTTTGAATTAAATCTGGTCTGCTCTTGCACTATCACTACATTTCATTTTCTTGTGTTACTATATTTGCTGCAGTAGAGCTTAAAATGAGCTGATTAAGTTCGATACATCATGTTTGTAACAGAGCTTAAAATGAGCTTTTGAATTAAATCCGGCCTGCTCTTGCACTATTACATTTCATTTCTTGTTGTTAATTTATTTGCTGCAATAGAGCTTAAAATGAGCTGATTAAGCTGGATACATCATGCTCTTGAATTCATTACTTATGTTCGTAAAAGAGCTTAAAATAATCTAATTGAAATTAATCTGGCCTGCTCTCGCACAATTGCATTACTTACATTTCATTTCACATCTGTTGTCTTCTTTTGTTGTTCATGTTTTTCACAGCAATAGAGCTTAAAATGAGCTGATTTAGTTTGATGTAGCCTACTCTTGCATTCATGACCTTTGTTTGCAATAGAGCTTAAAAAATGCTTTTTGAATTAAATCTGGCTTGCTCTTGCACTATCACTACATTTCATTTCATTTTCTTTTCTTGTGTTACTATATTTGCTGCAATAGAGCTTAAAATGAGCCGATTTAGTTTGATGCTACCTGCTCTTGCATTCATGATCTTGTTTGCTATAGAGCTTAAAATGAGCTTTTTGAATTAAATCTGGCCTGCTCTTGCACTATCACGTACATTTCATTTCTTGTTGTTAATTTATTTGCTGCAATAGAGCTTAAAATGAGCTGATTAAGTTCGATACATCATGCTCTTGCATTCATTACTTATGTTTGCAACAGAGCTTAAAATAATCTAATTGAAATTAATCTGGCCTGCTCTTGCACTATTATCACTCTACATTTCATTTTATTTCGTCTTCATCTTTTGTTCAAACTTTTCATCACAATAGAGCTTAAAATGAGCTGATTTAGTTTGATGCTACCTGCTCTTGCATTCATTTTATTTGTTTGCAATAGAGCTTAAAATGAGCTTTTTGAATTAAATCTTGTCTGCTCTTGCACTATCACTACATTTCATTTTCTTGTGTTACTATATTTGCTACAATAGAGCTTAAAATGAGCTGATTAAGTTCGATACATCATGCTCTTGCGTTCATACTTATGTTTGTAACAGAGCTAAAAATGAGCTTTTTGAATTAAATCCGGCCTGCTCTTGCACTATTCTTACATTTCATTTCTTGTTGTTAATTTATTTGCTGCAATAGAGCTTAAAATGAGCTGATTAAGTTCGATACATCATGCTCTTGAATTCATTACTTATGTTCGTAAAAGAGCTGAAAATAATCTAATTGAAATTAATCTGGCCTACTCTTGCACAATTGCATTACTTACATTTCATTTTATTTCTGTTGTCTTCTTTTGTTGTTCATGTTTTTCACAGCAATAGAGCTTAAAATAAGCTGATTTAGTTTGATGCTACCTGCTCATGAATTCATGACCTTTCTTTGCAATAGAGCTTACAATGAGCTTATTGAATTAAATCTGGTCTGCTCTTGCACTATCACTACATTTCATTTCTTTTCTTGTGTTACTATATTTGCTGCAATAGAGCTTAAAATGAGCTGATTTAGTTTGATGTAGCCTACTCTTGCTTTAGAGAGTTTGCAATAGAGCTTAAAATAAGCTATTGACTTAAATCTGGCCTGCTCTTGCACTCACACTGTCACCTACATTTCATTTCATTTTGTGTTGTCTCCTTTTGATGTCCATTCATTTCACTGCAATAGAGCTTTAAATGAGCTGATTATGTTTGATGTAGCCTACTCTTGCATTCATGAGCTTTGTTTGCAATATAGAGCATAAAAATGATTTTGAATTTAATCTGACCTGCTCTTGTAAATGAGCTGATTTAGCTTAAAATGTAGCCTACTCTTGCATTCATTACTTATGTTTTTAACAGAGCTTGAAAAATGATTTTTGAAGTTAATCTGGCCTGCTCTTGTACTATTACCTACATCTCATTTCATTTTGTGTGTTGTTTCCTTTTGGTGTCCATTCATTACACTGCAATAGAGCTTAAAATGAGCTGATTAAGTTTGATGTAGCTTACTCTTGCCTTCATTTTCGTTGTTTGCAATGGTGCTTACAAAATGATTTTGAATTTAATCTGGCCTGCTCTTGCACTATTAAATACCCTACATTTCATTTTATTTCTGTCGTCAGCTTTTGTTGTTCATGATTTTCACTGCAATAGAGCTTAAAATGAGCTGATTTTGTTTGATGCTACCTGCTCTTGCATTCATTTTCTTTGTTTGCAACACAGCTAACAATGAGCTTATTAAATTATATCTGGCCTGCTCTTGCACATTTCATTTCATTTCTTGTCTTAATATATTTGCTGCAATGGAGCTTAAAATGAACTTATCTAGTTTGATATGGCCTGCTCTTGCACTTTCATTGAATTTACATTTATTTCATTCAAAAGAGCTTTAAATAAGCTGATTGAATGGATATTGCTTGCTATTTTATTTAACATGTATATTGTGTGTTAGCAACAGAGCTTACAATGAGCTTATTGAAATTAATCTGGCTTGCTCTAGCACTGTCATTTTCATTTCTTTCATGTATTTACTGCAATAGAGCTTAAAATGAGCTTATTAAATTTGATATAGCCTGCTCTTGCATTCAATTTATCTTCACAATAGACAATCATACTTTTTGACATTATTATATACACAGTATATGCATACCGTACATTTTTTCATGAAACTTTCTATAAATGTTACATCTTTTATAAATGTTTCTTGTTTGATGATTGATCGATTTCTAAAGATGAATTTTCAGTTTAACTTCTGCTATTACTTTCTTCTATTGCTGTGGGTGTATGTTACCTTGTCTGGCAATCTTTTTTCTTCTACTGTGCTCCTTTTACATGATGTGCTAAAAATATTTCTTCCATTATACATTTGATTTTAGTCTTGCATTTTCAGGCCCACGTCTGTCAAGAGATCTTATGATAAAAGTGCAAATTTTGCCTTGAGAAATTGCATATTTGCAAACAAAAGCAAAATTGATTGTAGGGTTTTTAAGGAAACAAAGACCATGCTACGTATTCTCAAAACTATCTTAGCGCAAGGATATCCTATAAACAGATTAAGAAGTTAAAACCTGAGGACATCCTAAGATCATTTCGAGAATATGCTGCCAGCTCTATTGGATAATTTGGTAAAAAATATGGAAATTTTTCTTATAGATGGTATAGTTCAAAACAAGGATGGAAGAGTCAAGTTACACCACCTCCAAGAAAAGATTTTGCATTGTTTTTAAAGCTACAGATCATTGGTTCAAATACTGGCTTTACTAAACTAGAGGGACAGCAAAATGGAGGTATGTTTCTTATCTATATTTATCAAAATTTCTCTTAAATGGGAGTATGACAAGTTTCAAAACATAAACACAAACAGTTCATTAATATTTAGACTTACTATCTATTAAAAACGTGGGATGCTGGTATTATAATGTTTGAATTTGAATCAGACTGAGATATGCACAAATATCATTGCTCAAGTATACCTGTGTATGTTGTGTAAATGTTGCTTTAGAATTATGTAAATACCTGGGGCTCATTAGCAATAACTGATCTTTTTATGATTTTAGTGTTTCAGTCATTTGATTGGTCAATCACTAACATCAATTTTATGTTAAGTTATATTATCAGATTACAGTATTTCTTAAAATCTGGATATTGTATTAAAATTAATTTTCGAGAAAGTCTAAATAAGATAAAATCCAAATTTTAAGAAATACAATAATCTGATTGGACAATAATACAAAATATGCAATCAATTTTCAATACTAAAATCATCATAAGTTAAGTTTTCCAGAATAAGACCCCAGGATTATGATTATAATGGTGTTTATTACAGGAGGTTTTGCTGAAATAGCCCTAACAGGAACAGCCTTACCAGTCTTATTAGATATCTCACCAGCTCCTGTCTTTGATTTTGGAGAATGTCTGGTTGGAGAACATGCTGATGTTTTATTCACCTTGAAGAATGATTCCAATATTCTGCCAGTTTTGTATCAATTTAAAAAAATTGCTCATTTCTCTGCTCAGCCACCAAATGGTAAAATCTCACCAGGACATTCTCAAGATGTTATTTTCTCCTTCTCTCCACGACAAGTTGGTAAGTTACATTTTGTGTTTATAGCAAGAATCATTCTCACACCAATCAGAATCACTCTTACAAGCGAATATCAGAAGTCTCATAATCCTAATGGTCAGATTGCTCTACTTAGTCGTAACTATGCCACAAGTCAAAGTGGATATTTAGACACAGATTCTTAATGACGCGCTGTGATTGGTTCAACAGTACATGACCTTTGTATATAATTCTTCTAGATTACAATGGAGGTCGATGAAATTGTAAATGTAATTTTAATTAGATTGTAAATAGTGCGACACTTATATTTTTATAACATGTTATAATTTCTCCCACACAGTTATGTGCTTTACCCCTCACAAAAATACAATGTTAACAAAATTATTTCGAAGAGTGTAAATCAAAGATGGTATAAGTACCAAAAACCCCAAAATATTTAAAGAAAGATCTCCAAAAAATGTGTGTATGTGTGTCTGTTCTTGTCAACAACATGCTTATGCCTAATAAGAAAGCTGCACATTTATGAATAGTAGTAAAACTCTTCTTACAAACATCACATTCATTAGGTTTTTCTCCTGTATGCATTCTCATGTGTTTAGTATGATTTGATAATTTTAAAGTTTGCTTTCCACAAATATAACATTGGTATGGTTTTTCTTCAGTATGTATTTGCGTGTGTGTTTTATGATCCAACAAGTTTGAAAAGAATTTTCCACAAACATAACATTTGTAAGGTTTTCCAGTCATATGTACTTTCACATGATGACAAAGTTTACTTAACATGTCAAGACCTTGTCCACAAACACCGCAATGCCAATTGAAAGATTTCTTCTCTCCAGTATGTGTTCTCTTGTGAGCTTTCAAAACACTTGCTGTTATAAAACACTTTTCACAAACATCACATTTGTATGGTTTCTGTCCAGTATGTATTCTCAAGTGTGCAGTATGATGTAACAATTCTATAGAATGCTTTCCACAAACATCACATTCATATGGTTTTTCGATCCTATGTTTTTTGATGTGATAACAAAGTTTTCTAGCAGTATCAAAACCTAGTCCACAAATACCACAATGGTGAGGTTTCTTTTCTGTTTGTTGTTTTTTAAGAATTTTATGATTCATTAATGCTTGTCCTGTATCACAACCATTCATCGCAAATCCAAATAACTCTTGTGGTTTTTCTTCTCGTTTTCTTCTGTATTCTGCCATTATGAAGTGTGTAGGCTGATTTGGAAAAGTTTTTGTGAATTATTGTTATATTATGTTTCTCTTCTATTTTTTACTGTGGAATGAATCTTGATATAACAGGAAGTGAAAAAGATTACGGATTGGCTCATGGCATACAGAAAGCTTTATAATGAATTTAAGCATGGTCTGTGTTACATTACACTGCATTGAATTTGAGCTCCACAAGTAAATATTTACTTAACAATCTATTTTTAGAATTTAACTCGGATGACAGATATTCCTGTCACTGATTTTAATTGGTTGAGAGCTTATACATAGACCAATTAAATTTATCGAAACAAAATGCTAGACTAATATTCTTGACACTTGACACATATTGTTGTTATCTGTCTTAATATTCACACGCTTTACAGAATATTCTAATAAATAATCAAGTACAAAATCAAGGAAAAGACTGATTTTTCTTTAAAGGGTGATGGTCTAGAAATTTCAAAATGATAAAAATGTCAAAAATAAATTTAATTCCATTAAAAAACACAACATAGAACAATAATGAAAATATAATTTTCTTTTTTAAAGATAGCTTGCCAGGTCTGATAACACACACCCACAGGCATCTTTCAATCATGAATCATACATTTCTTTCAGAATATTTTTGATATCGAAGATTTAAAACTATCCAAGGGTAGTTTTTTAAAATAGTGCTATCTGTGGATGATGATAGATATATCACCAAGTTTCATCCAAATCTGTTAAATACAGATTGTGCCTACTAGGTTTTTTTTACGAAAAAATAGGACAGTAATTCATTAAACAAATTTTCGATTTGTTATATGTTTGATTTTCAAAAGGATTCATCCTCATAAATATCATTATGAGCAATGTTACTAAGTTGTTTTTAATTCTATTGATACAAATCTATAAAAGATCGTGCCTTTGTTTATGAGCTAAAAAATTGAACTTTTTTCAGAATACAAGGGCAATAAATTTTTTTGAATTTTTATTGGGTTAATCTTTGGCTGATGATAAACAATTTTACAAAAATATTTCAAAAATTGACGATATTATTTACGAGCTTAAAATTTAAAAGGTTTTGAAGGCCACAGGCTATAACTCATACAAGCAACTGTGGACTTCCCAATGAGGATGGATGATCCCATAATACACTTTGCATTTTATCTATGATAAAACACTTTTTATGAAAATAGAATTTTTAGGTTTTTCTCTTGTATGTAGTATTGTTGTGTGCACTTTTAACTCTTTTCACAAACGTTTTTTTCTCCAGTATGTGATCTCATGTGAATCTTTAGCTTATTTGCCATTGTGAAACACTTTTCACAAACATCACATTTGTGAGGCTCTTCACCATTAGGCCTATGTATTTTCATGTGAAGCTTTAACTTATTTGATATCGTAAAACTCTTTTCACAAACATCACATTTATATGGTTTTTCTCCAGTATGTGTTCTCATGTGAACCTTTAGCTTATCTGACATTGTAAAACACTTTTCACAAACATCACATTTGTAAGGTTTTTCTCCAGTATGATTTCTCATGTGAACATTTAGATTGCTTGCTCTTGTAAAATGCTTCACACAAACATTGCATTTGTAAGGTTTCTCTCCAGTATGTGTTCTCATGTGCAACTTAAGTGAATTCGGATGACAAAAATACCACTCACAAATGCCACATTTGTATGGTTTCTCTCCAGTATGTATCCTCATGTGAACAATTAGATTGTCTGCTCTTATAAAACACTTTCCACAAACATCACATTTGAATGGTTTTTCTCCAGTATGCATTCTCATGTGAATTTCATGTTGTGACAATTTTGAAAAACTTTTATCACAAACATCACATTTGTAAGGATTTTCAATCTTATGTTTTTTTATGTGATGACCAAGTTTTCTTGGCGTATCAAAACCTAGTCCACAAATACCACAATGGTAAGGTTTTTTTCCTTTGTGTTTCTTGTGAATTTTATAATTCAGGGTTAGTGCTTGTCTTATAACACAATCATTCATCTTGAATTCAGATAAATGATATGGTGGTTGTTTTTATCTTCATCCGAGTCTTGACATTTCATTAAAAGGTTGACTTTTTGATGCAAGAGATAAGAGAGTCTTTCAAATGTTGAGATTCACAGTAAACAGAAGTGGTTGGATCTAAAATTATCTTAAAGTTTAGTTTTTTAATTAGATTGAGTCCAATTCTTTTAACAACTAAACAAACATCACATATCTTAGTTTTCTTTTTGGTAAGTCTGCTATGAATCATATTCTTACTAACTTCCTTACAGAACATTAAAAAGTTTCAAGTTTTGAAAAAACAGGAAGTTATAAATATTACGGATTACCTTAGGATTATAGACATGGACCTGTAAAAGTAAGTTAGCTAGAGCACTTATATTTGCCCTCCTATTATTTTTTTTAATAGAACAAAACTATATTTCTATATCAGAAATGCTTGATTTATAATTTTTTGTCTGTTTTCACACCATCATTTGGCAATGTGGCCAGAAGTATTTTTTTAATTTTTTTTTTTACCATTTTTAAGTCATACATGTCTGATAATGATATGATCCAAATATTGTTTTGTTACTGGCCTGCATTCTGGAGTATACCCTTGCGATTACCGTAAAATACAACGATTATGGGATTGGTAACGTATGATTTTACTATTTATAGTACTTAGTTATGTATAGCTCAGTGACCCCAGATAGATCAATAAAGGAAGACAATTCAATTTCAATTCATTTATTGTACTACAGTTGAATTGATAGTTTAAGTGAGTCTTTTTTAAACCAAGGGAGCCACAAGACTCAGTATGTTAGTTGCTCACTAACCTGAAGGCCCAGTGTTCAATCATATGTTGACATAATACCTTGTCAGTGATCCAGCTAAGAGGGTCTGACATGGAAAAAGTCGTCGTTCGGATGGGACAATAAACCAAGGCCCTCGAAATAGAGCAGGCTAATGCCAATGTCCTGGCAAAATTTCCCTCATTGCACCCTGAATAGCGTTGCCCGTCTTCATTAGACCATATTTTGTAGCTAAATCTCACTGTATAGGGCTCAGCAATTTATCCTAATCACCTAAATGGATGTAAATGGTTTTATATAAAAACAGAAAACCAATAAAAGACAATCTCTATTTTCGACAGTATTTGATAGAAGTTTCAAGAATTACACGAGTAACTTGAATGACGACCCAAACCATCTGATCAGGCAATGACCTTGATCTTGAAGCAAGAGATTATCGATTTTTGTTTACATGTGATTTTATTCAAATTATCAACAATACAAGCTATTATCTAATTAGGGATAAGTGATTAAGATGACTAGATATCGAATTATACAGATTTTTTTGAAGATCTGATCCACTAAATAGGGTCATAATTCGTAATGCACGGAATGTCGGAGTATCAGAGTTTTTAAACTGACAAAAGGAGGAAATTAATCATTACCAAAAAAGATGAAGGATTGCACAGAATGTCTGAATACTCAGATGTTGATATTCACAGAGTACATTGTAATGTATTATCCTGTCGACATTCAGTTGACACTGTGATTGTTTGTCATTTATCATGTTATTTTGGTGTGCAAAGGTTTTTCTCAAGTATGGGTTCACAAATGACCTGTATGATGTGATGCAATTATAAAAGATGTACCACAAACATCACATTTGTGTGGCTTTTTTTCCCAGTATGTATTCTCATGTGAATATTTAGATAATCTGCTCTTATAAAACACTTTCCGAGATCATCTTATTTGAATGGTTTTAATTATCATTTTAACATCTTATTTCAAACATCACATTTGTAAGGTTTTTCTCTAGTATGTGTTCTTATGTGAAGATTCAGATTTCTTGCTTTATTAAACGCTTTCACAAACCTTTTATTTGTAGGGTTTCTCTCCAGTATGTGTCTTCACATGAATTTTATGGTATGATACATTTCTAAAACATTTTCCACAAACATCACATTTGTATGGTTTCTCTCCAGTGTGCGTTCTCATGTGTACCTTAAGATAGCCTGATTGACTAAAAGTTTTTCCACAAACATCACATTTGTATGGTCTCTCTCCAGTATGTGTTCTCACATGAATTTTATGGTATGATACAGTTCTAAAAGATTTTCCACAAATGTCGCATTTGTATGGTCTCTCTCCAGTATGTGTTCTCATGTGAACATTAAGATCGCTTGCTCTTATAAAACTCTTTTCACAAACATCACATTTGTTCGGTTTTACTCCAGTATGTATTTTCACATGAATTTTATGGTATGATACAGTTGTAAAACATTTTTCACAAACATCACATTTGTAAGGTTTCTCTCGAGTATGTATTCTCATGTGAACATTAAGATGGTTTAATTCATTAAAACTCTTTTCACAAACATCACATTGGTAAGGTCTTTCACCAGTATGTGTTCTCATATGAACTTTAAGACTGCTTGCCCTTATAAAACACTTACCACAAACATAACATTTGTATGGTTTCTCTCCAGTATGTATTCTCATGTGTATCTTAAGATAGCTTGATTGAATAAAACTCTTTTCACAAACATCACATTTGTATGGTCTTTCTCCGGTATGTGATCTCATGTGAACATTAAGAGTGCTTGCTCTTGTAAAACTCTTTTCACAAACATCACATTTGTGGGTTTTCACTCCAGTTTGTATGTCCGTGTGTTCAGTATGATGGTCAATTTTGGAATAACACTTTCCTCGAACATCACAATGGTCAGGTTTTTGAGTCATATGTTTTTTTATGTGATGACAAAGTTTACTTGCCATGTCAATGCCTAGTCCACAAATACCACAATGGAAAGGTTTCTCTCCTCCAGTGTGTTTTTTCTTTCTAGCATGTGTTCTCATGTGAATTTTAAGTTTCTCTAATTTGATAAAACGTTTTTCACAAACATCACAAATGTAAGCCTCTCTGGTGTGGCTCTTCATATGAGCTTTTAAAGTCTGTATTTTTCTAAAGCCGTATTCACAAACATCATATCTGAATGGTATTTCCCCAGTATGAGTTCTCATATGATTTGTATGATATGAAAATTTTGCAAAACACTTTCCACACACATCACATTTGTAAGGTTTTTCAATCATATGTTTTTTAACATGATAGCCAAGTTTTCTTATGGTGTCAAAATCTAGTCCACATATTCCACAATTTAAAATATTCTTTCCTGCGTGTTGTTTTTTAAGAATTTTATGATTCATCAATGCTTGTCCTGTATCACAACCATTCATCATAACTCCATAAAAATCTTGTGATGGTTGTTGTATACCTCTGTATTCTACCATTATGTAAAATATGTATGGATTAGTTTTTTTTAAGTCTTTTGTCTGCACTTTACTATGGTCAGGGATGAATTTTGTTAACACAGGAAGTGGTGAATATTACGGATTACCGAAGGATTATAGACAGAGGTGTAAAAAATTTAAGTGTGGCCATTTTTATAATCTATAAACTTACCATATTGTAATGAATTTGATACTATACTATATAGTACTATGGAGGATGTTGCTAATACGTCTTAAAATGGTTAGCCGCCATCTTGAAAAATATTCAGTTTTATCTTGCAGACAGGATCAGTTTCGCTTTGTGACGTCATATTGATTATGATAATCGAATCAGATTTAAAGGATTGTAAAGAGGTTTTCTAAATTTTTATGGGAACACTGATAGCATCAATTTGCATCATTCCAATTTTCAATCAGGCGTCTGTGGTTCCTGCAATACCACAAAAGAATGAGTGATGACGTCACTTAACGCAAAATATGCTTGAATCACATAAGTCCCTTCCCGATTTGTGACATCATTTAGTTGAATTGCAGGAACTAAAGATGTCTGATTGAGAATTGGAATCAGGCTTAACATGACATGAGTGACCGCACTGTGAATCGAACACGACCCAGAATGTCACACGATTTACGAAAATAAATATTAAAAAAGTTGTCAAGGATTTGGAGGTTTTCAGATGGAAAATAAACATTGCATCTACGGACAAATCGAAATGATTTTGGGCTAATCCAACAAGACTAGGCCTGTTAAGTAAATAAGCACAAATGGAGAAATACATTGATTAAATCCTCATCAATATCAGAAGTTTTCGCGCTCTTTTTAATTTTTTTTGTCGGTTTAGCCTAATCGATTATTTTACCCAGCCCTAGTTACATATTAAGATTATCCCCCTTTTAAGGAATCTGTATCAGTAGGTCAAGTCAATATGTAGTGGACAATATATTGTTGATCAGTTATCAAGTCTAGAAATTTCAATTTAATTAAATTTCAAAAATACATTTATTTCCATTAAAACACAAAGCAAAACAATTACTGAAATGTTAAAGGGATAGCCTTTTTATGTTTATTTTTGACTGGTAGTTTACAAATTCTCTTGTGGGAGCTGCATCATTTCCGGTTCACTATTTCTGGAATTACAGGAATCACAGGCATCGGACGAACAATTGGAATGTCCCAAATAGAAGTCAAAGATACAGGCTAGAAAACCTCGTTACAATCTCTTAGGGTACACTTTTAATCATATATGAAGGCTGAAAAGATGCCATAATTAGGTCTAATGAAACAGTTTTTTATGAAACATTGTATTTGTAGCGATTATTTAAGAGTCATGTGTTTTGTTATAGTGCACTTTCAGGTTAATTGCTTGAGAGAAGCTCTTTCCACAAACATCACATTTATATGGTTTTTCTCCAGTATGTGTTCTCATGTGAATCTTTAGCTTATCTGACATTATAAAACACTTTTCACAAACATCACATTTGTAAGGTTTTTCTCCAGTATGAGTTCTCATGTGAAGATTTATTGCACTTGCAGTAATAAACCTCTTTTCACAAACATCACATTTATGTGGTTTCTCGCCAGTATGTCTTCTCATGTGAACTTTAAAATCAGTTGATCTAATGAAGCTTTTACCACAAACATCACATATGAATGGTTTCACTCCAGTATGTATTTTCATGTGTTGAGTTTGGTATGTTAATTTTGAAAAACGCCATCCACAAACATTGCATTTGAAAGGTTTTTCTTCAGCTGTATGTATTCTCATGTGTATGTTAAGACTGCTTGATGCAGAAAAACCCTTGTCACAAACATCACATTTGTATGGCTCCTCTCCAGTATGTATTTTCATGTGCAATTTAAGAGAATTTGGATGAGAACAACCCCATTCACAAATATCACATTTATAAGATTTCTTTTCAGTATGTCTTTTCATGTGAGCACTAAGAGAACTTGTATGAGAAAAACACTTGCCACAAAAATCACACTTGTATGGTTTCTCTCCAGTATGTTTTCTCATGTGACCTTTAAGGTCACTTGCTTTAATAAAACTCTTTTCACAAACATCACATTGGTAAGGTTTTTCAATCATATGTACTTTAACATGGTAGCAAAGTTTTCTTGTCATGTCAAAGCCTAGTCCACAAATACCACAATGGAAAGGTTTCTCTCCCGTATGGATTATCTTGTGAGCATTTAAAAACTGTCTTCTGTTAAAACTCTTTTCACAAACATCACATTTGTGAGGTTTTTCTCCAGTATGAGATCTCATGTGAACACGGAGATCGTGTGCTCTTGACCAACACTTTCCACAAACATCACATTTGTAAGGTTTTCCAGTTATAATCATATGTACTTTTACATGATGAAAAAGTTTACTTATCATGTCAAAGCCGCGTCCACAAATACCACAAGGGAAATATAATTTTTTCCTTTTAATTTTATGATTCCAGGGCAATACTTGTCCTGAATCACAACCATTCATCACAAATCCAGATAAATCTTGTGGTTGTTGTTGTATTTCTCTGTATTCTGCCATTATGAAAAGAGTAGGCTTATTCTGACCAGTTTTTGTTGTACTCATAGTGAAGTTTTGTTGTTTTTCTCTTCTATTTACTATGGTATGGACTTTGATAATACAGGAAGTGATAAATATTACGGATTGACTTAGGATTGGTGACAGGTTTATAAAAATTAACTGTGGTAATATAGATGTGGTAACAGCATTATGCACAGTTCATGAAGCTTGAACACAGCCCTGCCACCAGGAATGAATTGGTGCTGGGGCTCATATTTTTTAATCAGAAAATTTGAAGAATTAAAGGCCCAGAGGACTCATTTCTGACAATTTTGAGGTGCCAAAAACATATCAAAATCTATATCTTTTTGATTTTGTGCAAAGACGCTGCAAATAAAATCTCTGCTGAACTGAAGAAGGTTTTGCTGGGACTTTATTCTCACTTGCTGGGGCCCAGCCCCCACCCTAATGATTGCTTAACCTGTATATTCCTATGTGCTGTAAAATTGAGGTCAGTAAGTGTATCTAAAATAAAGAAATAAATTAAAAATTGAATTAGGATTTTGGAGATGTCATACTTTTCAAAACTAAATTTAAATGTATAATTTCACAGTCACATTGCTATAGTCATTTTTATCCAAAGTAAATCTGATTTGATTACGTCAGAAAACCATTTATCCTGCATGAAAGTGTATCCTATCGAATCTATATACAGTCATCAAGCAAATCTGGAGCATTGTTACTTCCCTTTTAGTTTGTACTCTTTTGATGTGTCATCTATACACAATATGACAGTTTGTCATTACAACACATGTTAGTCAGGATGTATATACCCAAAAAAGACATAAGGGCTTAAAAATATTACTATTTATTTATTCTTTTTGGGTGGGGTGGGGCAACTTGTTAGCTGCCATCTTGTGTTTATATATATTCCATTGAAAACACAATATAAACAATAATTAGTAGAAATATCAAGAAAAATATTTTTTGATGGATAGGTTGCCAGGTCAGGTTAACATGCACCCACACAGCAGCTTTTTTAAATCCATTGAAACACTTCTATTGTGTTTGAGCAGTTTTTAAAGGGTTTTAACCATATCCAGAGCTGTAACTCCAAAACCATTGTAAAAAATTGAATTTTGTATCAAGTTCCCGATATTGCCCCCCTTCCACTTTAACAATTTTTATAAATTAAATCAATACCCCTGGAAAATTTCCCCTGCTTGACCCCCCTCAACTAGTTTTTCCTAGTCACTGCATGCGTAGTGCCAGCAGACAAATAAAACAAAAGGAAATATACGTCTTGAGTAACAGTTTAAATGAACCCACAAAGTCATTTTATTTATTATACGCAAATTTTAGTTTTGGTTGATGAAACGTTTCGATGGTTTCTTCCCAGAATGGGTTCTCTTGTGAAGTTTTAAATTACTTGCTGTAGTAAAACATTTTTCACAAACATCACATTTGTATGGTTTTTCTCCAGTATGAACTCTCATGTGTACTTTAAGATTTCTTGATTCATTGAAACTCTTGTCACAAACATCACATTTGTATGGCTTCTCTCCAGTATGGGTTCTCTTGTGAAGTTTTAATTGGCTTGCTGTAGTAAAACATTTTTCACAAACATCACATTTGTATGGTTTTTCTCCAGTATGAATTCTCATGTGTACTTCAAGATTTCTTGATTCATTGAAACTCTTGTCACAAACATCACATTTGTATGGCTTCTCTCCAGTATGGGTTCTTTTGTGAAGTTTTAAGTGACTGGCCATAGTAAAACATTTACCACAAACATCACATTTATATGGTTTCTCTCCAGTATGTCTTCTCATGTGTACTTTAAAACTGCTTGATTCATGAAAACGCTTGTCACAAACATCACATTTGTAAGGTTTTTCTCCAGTATGAGTTCTCTTGTGAACTTTAAAATGACTTGCTGTAGTAAAACTTCTTTCACAAACATCACATTTATAAGGTTTCTCTCCAGTATGTGTTCTCATATGTGTTTTAAGACCATTTGTTTCTTTAAAACACTTATCACAAACATCACATTTGTATGGTTTCTCTCCAGTGTGATTTCTCATGTGAACTTTTTGATGCCATACAGTTGTAAAACATTTTCCACAAACATCACATTGGTAAGGTTTCTCTCCTGTATGTGTTCTCATGTGCAACCGAAGAGAATTTGGGTAAGAACAACACCATGCACAAACATCACATTTGAATGGTTTATCTCCTGTATGTGTTCTCATGTGCAACCGAAGAGAATTTGGGTAAGAACAACACCATGCACAAACATCACATTTGTATGGTTTCTCTCCTGTATGTATCCTCATGTGAAGTTTTAAATAACCCGTTGCAGTAAAACATTTTCCACAAACATCACATTTATAAGGTTTATCAGTCTTATGAATTTTAATGTGATTACAAAGTTTTCTTGACATGTCAAAGCCGAGTCCACAAATACCACAATAGAAAATTTTCTTTTCATTGTGTGCTCTTATGTGAACATTAAAATGATTAGCTCTGATAAAACTCTTTTCACAAACATCACATTTAAAAGGTCTCTCTCCAGTATGTGTTCTCATGTGATCATTATAATGCAACAATTTGGAATAACTCTTTCTACAAACATCACATTTGTAAGGTTTTTTAGCCTTATGTATTTTGATGTGATCACAAAGTTTACTTTTCATATTAAAGCCTAGTCCACAAATACCGCAAGGTTTTTCTCCAGTATGTTTTTTTTCTTGTTGTTGTTTGATTCCTCTGGTTTCTGCCATTGTGAAGTTTATAGTCCGATTTGGACAAGATTTGGTTGTCTGATCATATCTGAAGCTTTGTTTATATCTTCTGTTGTTTACTTTGGGATGGATTTTGATAAAAACAGGAAGTGATGAATTTTACGGATTGACTCATGGATGATAGACAGGGCTATTAAAGAATTTAAATGTGGTCTGTTTAATAATGAATGAGCAGGTAAAATAATCCTCCAGAAAGCTTGTTAATTATCATATAGAAAAACAAAGGGAAAAAACGAGTGATATAGAAATACCACTGTTAAAATAGTGTTCAATACATCAATTGTAGAGTGATAAAGAAATACCACTGTTAAGGTAATGTTCAATACATCAATTGTAGAATGATATAGAAATACCACTGTTAAAATAGTGCTCAATACATCAATTGTAGAGCAATATAGAAATACCACTGTTAAAATAGTGCTCAATACATCAATTGTAGAGTGATATAGAAATACCACTGTTAAAATAGTGCTCAATACATCAATTGTAGAGCAATATAGAAATACCACTGTTAAAATAGTGCTCAATACATCAATTGTAGAGCGATATAGAAATACCACTGTTAAAATAGTGCTCAATACATCAATTGTATAGCAATATAGAAATACCACTGTTAAAATAGTGCTCAATACATCAATTGTAGAGCGATATAGAAATACCACTGTTAAAATAGTGCTCAATACATCAATTGTAGAGCAATATAGAAATACCACTGTTAAAATAATGCTCAATACATCAATTGTAGAGTGATATAGAAATAGCACCTAAAGACTGTAACTGTGAGCCTCAAATATCACCTGTTTTGTTGTTGTTAGAGACATATACGTAATAAGAGATATAATGTTTCTCAACACCACTTACAGTCTACAAACTGAGATTAAACACTTTCTACAAACAGAATTCTTATGGTTTACTCATATGTATTTTGGTGTGCATGTGAACATTCAAATATGCTGCAGTTCTAAAAGATTTACCACAAACATCACATTTGTATGGTCTCTCTCCAGTATGTATTCTCATATGAATTTTGTGATATGATGCAGTTGAAAAACATTTTCCACAAACATCACATTGGTAAAGCTTTTCCCCAGTATGTGATCTCATATGAACTTTAAGATGGCTTGATGCAATAAAACACTTGTCACAAACATCACATTTGTATGGTTTTTCTTTAGTATGAGTTCTTATGTGCACCTTAAGAGAATTTAAATGAGAACAACACCATTCACAAACATCACATTTGTAAGGTTTCTCTCCGTTATGCGTTCTCATGTGAACTTTGAAATGACTTGCTGTTGTAAAACTCTTCTCACAAACATCACATTTGTATGGTTTTTCTTCAGTATGTATTCTCATGTGAACTTTTAAATGACTTGCTGTTGTAAAACACTTGTCACAAACATCACATTTGAACGGTTTCTCTCCAGTATGTGTTCTCATGTGCACTTTGAAATGACCTGCTGCTGTAAAACTCCTCTCACAAACATTACATTTGTAAGGTTTCTCTCCAGTATGATTTCTTATGTGAATTTTAAAATGACTAGCTGAAATAAAACATTTTTCACAGACATCACATTTGTATGGTTTTTCTCCAGTATGTGTTCTCATATGCACCTTAAGAGAATTTGGATGAGAGCAACAGCGTTCACAAACATCACATTTGTACGGCGTCTCTCCAGTATGTTTTCTCATGTGCACTTTGAAATGACTTGGTGTTGTAAAACTCCTCTCACAAACATCACATTTGTAAGGTTTCTCTCCGGTATGTGTTCTCATGTGAACTTTTAAATGACTTGCTGTTGTAAACCTTTTTTTACAAACATCACATTTGAATGGTTTCTCTCCAGTATGTGTTCTGATGTGAACTTTGAAATGACCTACTGCTGTAAAACTCTTCTCACAAACATTACATTTGTAAGCTTTCTCTCCGTTGTGTCTTCTCATATGAAATTTAATAAGCTTATCCCTTGTTGTAGTAAAACATTTTTCACAAGCATCACTTTGGTCTGGTTTCTCTCTAGAATGTGTTTTTGCGTGAAATTTAAAATCATGTGCTAAAATAAAACTCTTTTCACAAACATCACATTTGTAAGATTTTTCAGTCTTATGTATTTTTAGGTGATGACGAAGTTTTTTTGTTATGTCAAAGCCTAATCCACAAATACCACAATGGATAGGTTTCTTTTCAGTATGTATTTTCTTGTGAGCATTTAAAATTATTCTTCTATGAAAACTCTTTTCACAATCATCACATTTGTATGGTTTCTCTCCAGTATGTGTTCTCATGTGTTCTTTATGTTGTGACAATTTTGAAAAATGCTTACCACAAACATCACATTTGTAAGGTTTTTTAGTCTTATGTTTTGTTATGTGATTACAAAGTTTACTTTTCATGTCAAAACCGAGTCCACAAATACCACAATGAAAAGGTTGTCCAGTATGTATTTTCATGTGCTCTGTATGATAAGACAATTTTGAAAAACATTTTCCGCAAATATCACATTTGTAAGGTTTATCAGTCTTTTGTTCTTTAACATGATTACAAAGTTTTTTTGTCCTGTCCAGACCACAAATATCACAACATTGAAAAGGTTTCTTTCCTGTGTGCTGTTTCTTTTGAATTTTATGATTCCAGGTTAATGCTTGGCCTGTATCACAAACATTCATCCAATCCATAAATCCAGATAAATCTTGTGATAGTCGTTGTTTTATTCCTCTGTATTCTGACATTGTGAAATTCTGTTGTTATGTGATCAAAGTGAAGCTTTGTTGTCTCTTCTGTTGTTCATCATGGGAAGGATTTTGATGAATATTACGGATTGACTCATGGATTATAGACGGGTTTGTGAAGAAAATCAAATATGGTCTTATTTTCACAATACTATTTATGATTCTAGAGAAATGTGTCCCTTACTCTATCTGAAAGTTTTTATTTTGATTTACTGATTTTAGCAAAATAAACGCCTTATTGCAGAGAAATATGTCTTCTACTTATTTTAAAGGTTCAACATATTGAGCTGTAGGGCCTAAATGTCTTACACTGAAACTGTTTACTTGACAATTAACACACTCTAATGTATTCAGCTTGATCAAGTTGATACATACAACAAAATAACATAAACTTATATAAAAATATTTTCTGATATAATTTACTACTACAACTGTATTTAATTATCAAAATTTTGTATACAGCCCTTATAATTCAGTGTCTTACATCAATTGTAAAGCGATAAAGAAATATTAGATTTCAAGTTTATTTCTTTATATTTTCATTCAATATAAGCAAAAAAAAAAAAAAAAATTTTAATCTGATTATAATTGGATTGTTTTTGAATAGCCTACACAAATAAAACCAAACGATGTAACCTATGCCTAACCGAATAGCTTGCCATCATTAATGCCCCTAAGCAGACTTCTTCAAACGAATATTTAAACTTGCCCTGAAATGTAGACATGAGAAAAAGTTCTACTTGTCCAAGACTTGTCTGAAGATCGCATAGCTTGAAACTCTGATGTGTTTAGTCTAATATTGTAGATATCTAAGTGGGCAATAATATTTGCAGATTTGTTGATTTTGAGTTGTCACTGAAAAGGCCCACCATATTTCTTAAAATGATTAAATTATGGATCAGGTTTTACCTCAAGAATTTAATGTGTGGTCCAGAAAAATCAAAAACATTTTTCATTAATCACTCATATCATTATATTTGTATATTTTTATATCAGAAATTTCAACTTGTAGAGCTGTAATATAGTGAAGAGGTGTCTAATATCTTTATAATTATGAGGACAAAATAAGCTTTGATACTTCTGAAATATAAAGTGTTATTGTTTGTCTTTGCCACCTGATATAAGAGATTTAATTAATGGTGCGGGTATGAACAGTCTTTGTCACCGACGTGAATCTTGAGTAAGATCTCAGGTGTGTTTACATTCCACGACAAGATTATTGCGTTGCCAATAGGATTTATAATATCATACCAGTTTCATATTTGTTGCCAATTATTTTATCGTCTGCAAGACAGAGCTTTATCATCCAGTCAGATTCATTTTTCCTTTTAAGTGCATGATCCACATGTGATTATCAACATCAAGGAAAACGACCGACTGGGGATTTTTGTCTCCTTGTGTACCCCATTCAGACAGTATGTGCCCTCAGTTATTTCATATTTTTTTATTGATATTTTTTCAGGAACATTTAAACCACAACAGTTGATAGAAATCCTAGGCCATGTGGCTGATAATCGTAATCCTACCCTATCTCACCAACAAGTTATACATACAATGGGCATACAGTTTCAAGGACTGAGTGATCCAGTTGTTATTAAGCCAAGTCCTAGATTTAACCCAGGTTTGTCTCCCTTTATTTCATGTAAAACCCTTATTGCTTTTATAAGACACTTTTGAAATTTGATTTATACAAAAAAAAATTAAATTTTAAAAGAATAACAATAATTTAGGTATCCTATCTAACTTGGTCAAACCCTTCAATAATGATTAATTATCCATACCCTTTTACAGCCGATTCAAAAGAAATCATAAGAAAAGGTGCCTTATTCAGTATACATTTATAGTTGGGTTGACTGGAGTAAGGAGGGAAAATGACTTATTTTTTTGTAAAATCTTGTAAACGTTGACTGAGATTGATGTATTTTATTGATTTCAGGAATAACACCATTAATTAGTAACGAGGTAGGGCTATATGTTGATGATACCACGTTTGTTAAGTTAGACACCAATAAACCTCGTAATGCCCTGGTATCGGCCAATAAAACAAGACTACATGCTATCAAATCGGCCAGTACCTCATTGGATAAAGATCAGAATGTAAAAATAGCCTTCCCTAATGACAGAGCTCAGAGCATTCGACCAACAGATAAAAGAGAACGCTACAAGTAAGTGATCATTATTAGTTCCTGTTTTGATTTTACTTAAAGCCATATATATATATATATAGGTTATTGAAAGCTTGACAACCGGACAGTTGATTCAGCTCTATTTGCTGAAGATGACTAACAGAGCTTCCCTGGCTATTTGCATTGTCACAGTGCATTATCTTTGTTTTCCATCTTATTCATACCGTTGTTCGCAGCTAATGGGTGCGCTAGTTTTTATTTTCTGGAAGTGTGAAGCCATTTTGATTGTCAAGAATGCAATTAAACGACTTTGTAATAGGGGGTGAGAGCTGTCACTGGACCGACTCTCAGAAGCATTGGCACAGGTATCAGAATTTTTCTTACCTTGAAGAGGGTTCGAACCCACCGCACCTAATCACTAAACAGATGACAATCCAACTACCAACTGAGCTATTCCGCTGCCACAAAAAGTCAGTAGGTTAGGTAGGGATGGCCAAATATTGTTTAATGCTCATTATATTCCTACCTTCACGGCACGAATAGCCACATCCAATTCAGAAATATCAGTGATTGCCAATGTCATTGTATAATTTCAGAACTATCTTCACCCAGGCTGAACGTCACCACTATGTAGATCCAGACTACGCCTATACTGATGAAGAAGAGGAACAGGTCAAACAACATACAGACCAATATATTTCTTACATCAGAGAACATCGGGAGAATAGACTTAATAAACAAAAACAAAGGTAGGATTATATGATTAAAAGATCCGCGAACTGTCGCTATCGTCGTGGATCAAATTTAATAATCCCTTTAATAGGCAGCACAAATGGTTAAAGAGCTTTTCTAAAGAAAATTATAACACTGATAGCATCAATTTGCACCATTCCAATTTCAGTCTGATATCTGTGATTATTGCAATTCCTCGAAAACGAAGTGTTTAATGACGTAGCTCTTGTTTGTGGATATTACCGGTAATTGCAGCTTTTGTGATAATGATGTCATAATACAATTAAGTACCACAATGCAAGAACCACAGACGTCTGAGTGAAAATGTTGCAAATGTCACCAAAACACGTAAAAAGCTAGACAACCTCTTAACCAGCATTTATCTGAGAAACATAATTAGTAATACACAAAATGTCGGAGTGCCGGTACTCAATGTTTTTTAACCTGTCATAAGAGGGAAATAACTCAGAATGTCTGAATACTCAGATGTTCGATTCACAGATTATACAGTAGGTATTGTATTCATTAACTCAGAGGTTGTCTAGGACCAGGACCTTTCACAACAAGACATGACATAGCTTTTATCTTTTATTTCAGTGAATTCCAACAGACCAACAATCCTACAGATATCGGATTAAAATCAGCTGGTGGGTTACGTCCCTTTACTATTAAAGCTAAACAAAATAAAGTGGATCCTAAAAGTAAGTAATTTGGAATGATTTTTGCCTAGATTGAATCCTGGACCAACATTCATCCCACTGAGCGTCTACCCCAGTGTTTATGTATTTGTTATTTGATGTTGATTCTCACAATTTGCCATTGGAGTGAAATACTTGCTTGCTAACCTGTAGGTCCAGGGTTCAAACCTGGCATAGGTCAAGATTATACCATTGAAATTTTCAACCCGGTTTCGCCCTGTCAGCAATACAGGCTGGAGGGGCTGGCATGAAAGAAAAGTCTAGTCGTTCGGATGGGCAATAAGCCGAGGCCCCAGGTGCTAGAGGCCTTAAGATCCCTTAACAGTTGAAAATGGAAAAAAAGCAGGCTAATGCCACTGTCCTGGCAAACTTTCCCTCATTATCCACTGCATGGTGTTGCCCAATCAGGTACTAAAAAGTAGAACATAAAATTCCATTAATCTATTTGTTCACTATTTCAGTTCCATCCCCACCGAATGCCAAATGGAAATTACTGAGTACTAAAGAATTAACAGAGATGGAGAAAGAAGCCATGATGAGACCAGTAAGTTACAATTTACAAATATTCTCTCCATTGTTTTGACATACATGGAAAAAGTGTCTAGTCGTTTGGATGGGACAAGAAACAGATGCCCCATGTGCTACAGACTGAACGTTAAAGATCCCTCAACAGTTGGAAATTGATAAAGAGTAAGCTAATGCAGCTGTACTGGGAAAATTTCCCTCATTGCCCTCTGCATGACGTTACCCATCTTTATTAGCCCACATGGTGCAGAAAAGTAGGACGTTGATCTCCATTCATTTCATTTCCATTGTTTTGACAAATAAACCATGGTTCACTTTGAGGCAATGAATACTACTACCCTAGTCCTGAGGTTTACCTGCTAAAGAGAAATTATCGTTTTGCATTTTCAATAACGTTTGTTATTTTTTTTTATCTATCATCATTTTGTTAGGTCTCTGATGGTTTACCTGCAGTACCAACTACACTAGGGGAAAAACGTGACTGTACAAAATGGCTGACACCACAACAACTACATCAGCTTGTTATTGGTAGGTCTCTTGATCTTATCTAACATAAAGACACCATTTTAAAAATATAACAATCTGCATATTTTGCTCAAAAGATTAGGTGCTAGTTGTGAATACAAAGCTTTGATTTTCTATGATGGAGGGACAGATTTGTAAACACCATTCTGTTAATGACTGATAAATATGTGGAAAAAAGGCCAAGTTCCTCCTGGATACAACTAAACAGCTTTTACAGTTTTGTAAAAAGGCTGTAAGTGTCTAGTTAGCCTATAAATCAATATAGAAATAGAATAGGTAGACATGAAATGGCTTTAACTAAAAAGAAATGCAAAGTTATTTTTTTGGTCTGTTTCAGGTCCACCAACTTTAGATTTTGGTAAAGTTTGTTTACGGTCTGTGAGTCGGAAAGATATAACTATAGTCAATAATTTAGATCAGTATGTCCATATCGTGGCTGGGGTAAGTGAAGAAAAATTCCTAAGGGTTTTCTAGCTAGAGATTTGGGTTCTCTGGTCAGACATAACTGGCAAATACTGTCTTAAATACATCCTTAAAGTGTTTTCAATTGCTGTTGTCAAGACCTGAATATATATGGTTTTTGTTTTCTGATTGTTTGGATTAATAAATATCTATAAACTTCGTGAAATTGGTTTTACAATTTATGTCTGAGTTATTAAGTTTCAATAAAGTATAGAATATGCTGATTTGTAGACCTTTTATTTTGGAACTTAGATGTCAATAATCAGTTTCATGTAACATTTTTTCTCACCCTGCAAATTGAGTGTAAAAGAGTTAATCCCTGATCTTGTCTAAAAGACGGGATCCTTCAAGCTTTATCACATAGGCCCTTTGCAATTATCGACTTCATCAATCACTTAGTTTTAGTGGAATTGAAGGAACCACAGACATTTGATGGATTATCAGAATGGTGCAAATTGATGCTATCAGTGTCCCAGATACACATAAAAAATTTAGAGAATTTTTTTACAATCCCTTTATGGATATCATCCAAGTAAAATATGTAAATTTTTCGTTATTATACGGTTTTTTTTTCTAACCCCTGCAGATTGACTGTAAAGAGTTAAGACAGAGCAGTCCCCTATCTCAAGTTGTACCACCTAGATCTAAAGCTGTTATACCTGTTATATTTGAATCTAATGCTAAAGGGAAATTTCAGAGGTAAGGAAGACAGAAAGAAACAACTATATTTTACAAGTTTAACTACTTAGATTCACTCAGGATCCTTCCTACTAGCTGGTCGTTGGCCAAACCTCTTGGCATTGATGTTTCCCAAGTTTATCAATACAAGGCATTAGATTTTGATAATCCCTTGGTGTTAAAGGGTATTAGAATTGGCTACTGTAAATGGATTGTGATTTGAATTTTGGTATTTTTCTCAATTTCCTCTTCAATTTTCCAGATCTGTAATGTATAGCGTGAATGGATTCCACCAAGATCATGTGACAGTGTTAGCAGAAGTAGTACCAGTGTCTATAGAGTTATCTACCCCTAATCTTGTTTTAAAACCATCTATTGGGGCAGCAGCTGATGCAGGTCAGTTTTTGATTGACCAATCAGAATCACTTTTCCAAGCGAGTATCGACAGTATCATCGTCTCATTGGTCATATTGTTCTTCTTTGGGTTTCGCTATCCCTTGATTCATAGTCGATATTTAGACACAGATTCTGCATGACTTACTGTGAATGGTTGAAATGTATGTCACAATGCATGACCTTGGTATAAATCTTGTAAGATTACAAAGGAGACCAACGAAAAAAAATTATGAAACGAAAAAGTAATCTTATTTTAATTAGATTGTCATTTACCAGTCCTATATTGGCCACCATTCTTCATTTAAAAATTGATTTGAGAACTTATACTAAAAATTTTGATATCACATGGTTTGGTATACATGTGCTTTTTGATTTGACAAGAAACCATGGAAACATCATATCTCGCTCTCAAAAGTTGGTTTTATGTCTCAGCCACAATCATCAAGATATTTTTTGGATAATTTTTTCATTTTTGTTATTTTATTTTTCCAGGAATTCGTGGAGTTATTACCCTGTATAATAAATATAACTATCCAGCAGAGTTTAAATGGTCACCAAAAATTACTGATAAAGGCACAGCCTTCTCTATTAGACCAGCAACAGGTTTGTTCTTGATATTTCCTAATGGCAGGGATCTACAAACTTCCTCTATCTAAAGGAGTTCCTCTATTTTTCTGACCAATGCTGATTTTCTTATTTTGGGATAAAATCACTAGAAATATTTCTATAAAGGATATGACTTCCAAAGCATCTTAAAGGGTAAAATCTCTCCTGTTACCCACACATTGTAGTCTGTGGCCCACTTGATTCTCTGCTGATACTGGCATCCCTGTTATGTGCCTGTATTGCCTTCATAATTCAAATCAATACTTTGGGTTTCACTATCCCATGATTCATAGTTGATATTTAGACACAGATTCTGCATGACTTACTGTCATTGGTTGAAAAGTATGTCACAGTGCGTGACCTTGGTATAAATCTTGTAAGATTACAATTTCTATCCCTGTTATGTGTCTGTTTTGCCTTCATTATTTAAACCAATACATAATGCCATACAAAATAAATCTGTTTTACAGGCCTTTTTTTCAAAAATCGAGGCTAGAGGGCGAATTTATTATTTATAAGAGATTTTTTAGATTTTCAACTAGAATAAATCAGAGGAAGGGAAAGCATTTATTATTTATTTCCACAATTTTAACGTACATTTAATATTAAGGCAACAATCAGTCATTTTTGGGCCTGTAAAAGAGACTATTTATTTTGTATGGCCTAAGGCTTTTGTGTTGATCAAAATTTAAGATCAGGTGTAATTTTTAAGACAGGCAACGTTCATATTATATGTTGTAGGTACAGTAAAAGCCTACCAGTCATTAGATTGTGAAGTAGTATGGTATCCTTCCTATCTGGCACCAGAAGACGGAGAATTTCTACTGGATGTAGTTGGTGGTATTACTGAGGAACTCAAATGTGTAGCTGAGGTACGTTAGTTTGAATCTTCCAAATATAAAGCATGGAATACAGAATTATTGAGATTTTTTGTTTGATTGAAGAGGGTAGGGTGGTTGAAAGATAACAAGATACTAGTCAAGAGAAAGCACTGGCACAGGGTAAAAGGACTGTTCATTAATAGTAGACATTAAGGTAACAAGATACTAGTCAACAGAAGACACTGGCACAGGGTAAAAGCACTGTTCATTAATAGTAGGCGTTAAGGTGGTTGAAAGGTAACAAGTTACTATTCAACAGAAGGCACTGCCAGAGGTTTAAAGCAGTGTACACTAATTGTAATTGTAAGGGAGGTTGAAAGGTAACTAGTTACTAGTTTCACGCTTTTTAATATTGCTTAATTTTTGTATTATATTTTGTAGGTTGGTCACAGTAATGTGAATTTTGTGGATCGTAGAATAACTTTTGGACAAGTGCCTGTTAATTTAACAACTGTTAAAACAGCGTTATTGAAGAATTCTGGACCTCACCATGCCTACTTTCAGGTTAGACAAATTTCATTGACTTATTCTTTTAATCCTTTTAACACTGATTGTATATAATATAAATAATTAGTATCTGATAGTGGTGAAAGGGCTAAAACAACAGTTTCTTCCCCTTTCTAGTACCAAAATTTCATAGCATCAAGATTTCTCCAACTGGCATTTGGTGGGGATGAAATTTATAATGCATTAATCTGAAACTACAAATTTTGTCTTTGTTTAGGTTTTGGACCCTAATCCCTTCCCTGGTTTGATTGTCTCCCCTGTCAATGGTGTAGTGCCAGTAGGGGGCACTTGTGAGATAAAAGTAGCGTTGACACCCGACGCTATATTAAAGTTTGATTCGAGAATTCAGATTGATATCAAGGGAGGTAAATGTATTGATTTAAGGATGGGAGGTACGGTGGAGCCACCAGCAGTAGATATTGATGTGGTAAGTTCCAACTTCTTTTTTAGCACTGACGTCCCATACTTATGTTACCATAGCCACCTTTCTTGTATCACAGAAGTTTGTTAATGCAGCAATGTGATTGGATTGTATGCTACTAAGTACAGCCAATCAGAGCCCTCGACAGAAAGATTTAAATAATTTGGAAGAGCCTGTAATTATATAGATCAAAGGCTATGATCGGATGTAATTGGTAGCATAAAGTCCAATCAAATTGTTACAATAACAAACTTCTATGATATATGAAAGGCAGCTATTGCAGTCAAGGTATCAGAGACCGTTGGTAAAAGCTTGATATTGTCGAAATACAGGAGCAAAAATTTTGGACCATAAACACCATGACTATTTTTATCATTATTTTAATATCCATCATTCTAAATTGTATATTTCAGGCCTCGTTCCATCTTGGAGGTATTTATTGTGGGTCTGGTACACAAGTTCCATTTCATCTCATTAACAAGGTATGTTAATAGCAGAATAATGCAAAAAAATAATTCATAATTGAATTGTTTATGAGTATATTTGTAATGATAATCTCAGAATCTGTGATAATATAGTCCTGGCAAACAGCTGAAGAGATCTCATGAATTTGGGATGATGGGCAGGAAGTCTGAATCTGAAGGTGGAATGTGACATATGCCTATCAAATCTACAATTCAGAAGTCGATTTTCTAGAAAAATCCTATTTTGAGATAATTTTAATTCTTTCAGTCATCTGATTGGTCAGTCACATAATTACATTTTTAACCAATCAAATTGATGTGTTTCTTAAAATCCTGTTTTGAAATTATGTGTAGCAGCAAGTTTGTTATCTAAGTTGAAAATTTTTCAAGTCCTGGTTAACACATTGGCAATGTACAGAATTAAAACTTTGTTTTTTTTATCTTTCAGACAGTAACTAAAGCAACAGTGGAGTTTGATTTGACTCGTTATAAAGATTTCAGTCTCAATTTTCCAGGAGCTCAATCACAAGGTGAGATATTTTTAAAACTCTTTTGTTTCAAAAATGTGCTTCTCAAGATAATGCTCTTTCCCTACAAAACTGAGAATAGACTTACACAATTGCTTCCCTCATTGCACTCTTCTTGGGATTGCTCATTATCAGGTGCCTTATTCTTGAAAAATTAACTTAAGATGATTTTCCACTCATCTGATTGGTCAAACAATAAAATTAATTTTAAATTTAGTTTTATTGTCCAATCAGGTTGCTGTGTTTCCTAAAATCTGGCTTTTATCTTATTCAAGTTTTCGAGATCTTTTACATTACAGATGATTTTGCGTATCAAATGATGCATCCTGGGATGTTTACAGTATCGCTACGCCCTGAAGAAGTTCTACAAGGGGAGCTAACTTTCATGCCTTTGGAGGTGAGTAGGTCAAGATTTTACACTTGTTTTCAACATAATGCATAAGCAATGCAACTTAACTTTTTCTCTTTTTCTCCTCTCAAGAGAGAAGATTCCATACAGTGTACAGTATCAAAAATTTCCGAAAGGTCTTTCTGTACTGATTTGTATAATATGATTTAATGGTGTGTTGAATTGAATTTTACCAGGACAGCGACATTAGCTGATATATTTTTCTTTTTGGTATAAAATATACAGAATCAGGAATATCATCAGCAAAAATCTAAAATATTGTAAAACTCATGAAAGGATGGAAATTTATGAAAACCCTAGGAAACATCAATCTTTTCTTTCAGGTTGCAGCTTATGATTTTATTATGCCAGTTATGGTGAATCATATTGGTGCCCCATCACCAGCCCCCACCCCCTTCCCTCCTACGCCTGTCCCTGAACAGAAAAACAGTCTGGATCATATCATCAACCCTCGCCCTAAACCTGTCAGTGTGATCACCCCCAGGAAACATATTGTAGCCACGGCACTCCGACAACCTCTCCAACTATCACAGAATAGAATCGAGTTCAATCTACCATCTAGTTTCCATGAGATTACTGTTAATACAGGTTTCGGTGGTTCAAAGGTGAGGCATTTATACATCTTAAGGTTTCTTTTGTGATGTTTAGAATAAGTTTGAATGCCAGGGCTTTTAAGAAATTCTATGTATCTTGTATATGTGGAGGCGTATTGTGTTAGCTATAATATTAAAACTTATAGAACCTAGTCTAGATTCATAGCCTCATGAATCGGGATTATTTTTTGCATTAGTTCAAATTACAGAGGTATTGCTGAGTTAGGTCATTGCTATTTTATGCTGTAAGAGATATGCTTTTGTGCAACTTGTACCTTGTGCTGCTTGCAGTCTATAAAATGCTAGATGCTTTTAGTTATATAATAAAGAAAGATGTCTTCAACTTTCACAAGATTTCTTAACATTTTTTAAGTGTTCCATTTTTATGCCTGTTTATAGTGTTTATCCACTAAGGCTCTGTGCAAGCTTTGGCACAATGTTAAATTGCTACAATTTTCACAAACACATAATAATTTGCTTTGTTTTTTTTCCGTTTTCTAGCTGAATGAAAAGGTATTGAATGCTCACAATTAGTTTGTTTGTTGTTTGTGTTGTTGTTTTTGCACTGTTTGAGTTTGTGTTGATCACCATTTGTAATGATGTAATTCTTGTCTTGTGGCTAAAACAACAGACATTCTATAATCAGGGCAGCTTTTTTGGCGTCTTTTATGCTGCCAAGTTTTATGTTTCCAACTCCCAAAATTGTCCTACATAAGTTATATAACATTGTGATATTAGACCTTATTAAATAAGGATAACTTGAGTTCAGCACTTGATATTGCTATACCCCTCAAAACTTATTTGAAATCGTTGCTAGTTATTTATTAGAATTCAGGTATGACTGAACGAAAGATGACATTGAAATATAACTGAACGATAAATGGTATTCAGGTATGATTGAACGAAAGATAGCTTACATGTGATGATTAAATTAATTGCTTAATCTCATAATGAGGATTTATTAAACACAAATCATGCGACATCAAAAATACCTCTAATCCGGGAGCCAGATAACAGTAACACGCGACCGGATGATGAATACTATTTACTATAGAATTTGATAATTGGTTCCCAATCACAGCCGTGCGAAACCGGAAACCGTAGCACCGGATTAACGGTTACTTTTACTATTTACTAGTTCCCAGTTCCCAGTAAAAAGCATGCGGATATCGGGGTTTCCAGATTATTAACCGGATAAACGCGGCTCCACTGTAATTTTTATCCATAAAATTTTGTTCAGTTATGATATAAGGAATTCACAATAAGGGGGAGGGGAAAATGCAGTACCAACTGGGTATTTATCTACCAGTGTATGCTTGGTTTTGGTTAAAACTTTTATTGAATTCCTCACCTCTAATGACTATCTGTTAGAAATATTGTTTTGTGTTTTTCTGTTTATTTTTTTAATTCATATTTAGCCGAAAGAACAGGTATTTATGCACATTGGGGTTGATTCAAATAGACTGTTTTGATTTGAGGTATAATGAATAGTAATGGAAACCATACAGAATAAGCTTATAATGGCTGACAAGTTACCTAAATATACTGGGTACATGTATAAATGTTTTGAATCAGACCCAGAAGTGCATGAATGTCTTTGGCGGACATTTAGTTCACGTTATTTTTACCTTTTTGATGACGTAATTTCACTTTTTCAAGTTTCAATATTTACACATTTTGAAAGAGAAATTTCCTTCATCTCTAGTTCAAATATTTCTCACTTTGAAATGCTTAATTTAGATATTAATGAATGGAAATATTCAGCTTTATCTATGACATACTATGATTCATATATTGACTGTATTCCAGATTTTGATTGGCTTTCTTACAAAAAATAAATAAGAATGATTATTTCTTATTTCTCCAATTGTTGCTTTAAATAGATTTGTTGAGATATTGCAAAAGTTCATGTGATTACAATGTTCAGATTTCTCTGTGGCTCACTAAAATTCATATTTGTGTATTTCAGAACATCATATTGGTGAATAACAGTGACAAGACACTCACCTGGGCATTTGATCTGTCCAAACCATCAAAAGCCTTAGAAAAGGGAATTTTAAAGTTCCTCCACCCTACAGGTCTACCGTTTATGAAAACAGGAAGTGGGAGTGGTATCGAGGGTGACCTTGAACCTGGTAAAACACAATCGGTCATCATTTTATACTGTCCTTGTAAGTTTGGATTTCATTTAACCTCTTGCTTTAAACCTCAGTCTAATTAAAATTGGAGCAAACTTTTGTTCTGTTAGGGTCTAAAGATGGCTTTCTTGAACATTTATTCATTCGATGACATGGCCAGCCAATCAAATTCTTGCCCTTGTCAACGCTGGGATGTTATGACATAAACAAAAGGTTATTCAGTGTCTGATGCTTCTCGATATACACCTTTTGTTCACGTCACAAAATCTCAGGGCTGGAGAGAGCAAGAATTTGATTGGCTGGCGTTGTCATCAAACTGGTGAATGTTCAAGAAGTCTTATCTATAAAGTATTGAAATGAAACTTGATTTATTTTCGGCAAAAAGAAAGTAGAAATAACTATTTTATACAATGATAAAAACTTCACTAAGCATCCTTTCAAACCTTGGTCTATGGTCAAACCTCTCAGCATTGATCTGTCCCTGATTATTACAGCTGGGTTGACTGGAATTATGTGTGAAGATGATTTATTCTAGGTCATCAGACTTGCACACACCGATTAAGTTTAGAACCCACAGCCACCATTTGTTTGACAAAAACAAATGACGGCATGTAAACCAACGCTTTCACTGACTGTGCTACAGAACCCCTTAAAGGCGAAAAGATAATGAATATAGAAGTGCATGTTTATTTTTCTGGAGCTCCTGGCTTCTGTCTCACAAAAAATTATTAAATCAATTTTCTGTGCTACTGCGAAACTTAACATGTTAAAAGTAGGCCCTTAAATTTAATTTTGCTTATCCAACTCTAATTTCTACCATTTTTTTGTTATTCCAGATAACCCAGGCCGTCATGAAGTTATTGTACCACTGATAGTGAACAATGAATGGACAAAACCCTATCAATATATACAGATAACAGGTGAATTGAAGGCTCCCAAGATCTGGTTTGACCCACCCTCACTGTGTTTGACACCCATACCACTACTGACTGAAACTACAGGAGAATTCAGTTTACTTGCTTCACAATATAAAAAGTAAGTCCAGCTATAATGACAGTCTAGTCTATGATAATAACTTCCCAATCTGCGAATTCATTTACCAAACTACCTGTACGTTAGTCTACCATACCAATTTCACTGGAAGCAGACTTTAACAATAAAAATTGTTTATATTGTTTGATCAAAAGGCTTTGCATCAGATTTTCTTTGTATGTTTTTCAGAGTGACACCATTAGAAGTGAGTTTACCAGAAGTTGAATGTGAGGATGGCAGTAAAATATCTCCAGTGTCTATCTCCTTTACACAGGGTCAAGGTACTGATTACTAAAATTCTTATTTACAGTGTCTTCTTGATATTTTAGGTGACTTAAGTTAACGTGCTATTATGTTTATACAAACAGCCACACATTGTGTATAATATACTCCCAGTCTTATTAAAATTTAGTTTTTTTTATTAGCTTTTATTTTAAACATAGCCACTTCAGTCAGATTCTATCTTGAACATTCATCTGTTTGATGACACTGCCAGCCAATCAAATCCTTCCCTCTGCAATGCTTGGATTTTGAGACAGAGTATACTCCATATGTTACTTACAGTTTCTAACATATTTTCTGTATATTTTAGAAATATAGCCAGGTTGTGGGTGTTATTTTAATGATGTTGATTGTTATGAAATACAATATTTTCTGTATATTTAAGAAATTCAGCCATGTTGTGGAGATAGTGGACAGATGGATCCATGTAGTTTAAGATGTAAAATAACCTTCAGTAGTTCTAAACCTATCTCTTTCTGTAAACCTATTATATTTAAAGATACAGAGGGACGCAGGTAAGGCTTCACTTTCTCAATATTGTTTATATGAATTTGTCCAATGTTAATTAAAAGCAAAGCCTGGATGTTTTTTCTGTGTATGAGTTCATTTGCTATCAATGAACTGATGAAATTGTAATGTAATACATGTTATATACTCTTTAGTTTTGTCTGTTCAGCTTTCCAGGCCACATATTCTTGAAACGATCTTAGCACTAGGATGTCCTAGAATCAATGTAAGAAGAAAAACACCTAGGACATCCTAGAGCTAAGATCGCTTCGAGAATATGGCCTGGACATAACTCATAATAAAACTCCAAAATATACAGTTCTACTGGACTTGAGAACTTTATTTTTAGTATCAAAATAGATGTGAAAACTCTTGCTGAAGATATTTGCATGTCATTTGCATGTCATTTGCATGTCATTTGCATGTCTAATTTGCATGACATTTGCATGTCTATTGTTATGATTTACCATCTTTTAAGTAAAAACAATATTTTATTCATAGAGAATATAAATTGGATATTGAAGAAGATTTTGCCTAATAATTAATATTTAAATGTTTTTATTTCAGTTTTAAGATATTTGTTACCTGTACAGCTGATAACTGTATTTTATCATGTTATCCATTCCTGGCATTACATCGTTCAGATCATCAGATAGTCTGTGAACAGGTACAATTCTTTTATTTATTAATGTTTTTTCAAAGAGGTATGGTTGTCTAAATTTTTATTAGCTTTATGACATTACAATATAGGCAATATATGCATAAGAGAATGGAATTTACAAAGAAACACCCTGTAAATGACACCCTAAACTACCATGGTAGGTTTTTATAGAAGTGCAGGAGAACTGGACATAAAGGATATATCTGTTTTCATGACATGAGACTGTCTGAGCTTCCATAGTGAAGGAGAACTGGGTATCAAATGTTAACATCTAAGTGCTACAGGGAGCTGATCAATTGATCAGTTCTTGTACTTTTTATTCAACCTGAAATAATGTTGATGTTTTGAGTCAAGCCTGGATGTAGACTGGGGCTGCAACTATTCACCAATGAATTGATGAATTGATGAACTGTGATTATTTTCCTCTTATCAATCCACCCCAGTGTATATAAAAAAGTGTGTCACAATTTTATTTTTAAGTATAATTTTCACCTCAAAATTTAAACATAAAAAAAATTCTGTCTTCAAAAATTTTCTTTTACAATTGTTAACTTCTAAATGTTCTCTTGTGCTAAATGTCAGAATTTATGATTTTAAAAGTTTCTACTATTTTTCTCTTTCCCTGTCTGATAGAATGTAATTTTTATTGCAATAAATCATATAAGTATTGTTTAGTGTATCGAATCACAAATTCAAGAATCATTGCAGCCCTAATGTTTACATATTTCTTGCTCCATCAAAACTCAAAATTACTCACATACTTTTGATTCTACCTCAAAGTAAAGTGGATTTCTGTTATTTATGTTTTAAACACTCCTACAAACATATCTTTTCTCAAGCAAAGCTCAAAATTAGTTTCACTCTTTTCTTTCATCCAATTCAAACATCATCTTTATTTTCTGTCCTCAAGGATTTACAGAATTTTATGATGGAGGTAAACTTGCTCATTAAATATGTTTGATGTTTTTGCAAATTTTTTAATGGCACGTTAATTGTTGTTTATGTCGTGAAGCTAATTATAGAAAACATTATTCAAGGCTTAATTTATGACTATGGTCACTCTCAAATTTAACATCATCTCCTCTAATATGGTGAAACTTTTAATCCGTATTGAGATCTTTTTAGGTTAAAAATAGAACATGTACTGGGTACTATTTATAAATATACCGTACTGCATTTTATACAAAATAAATTGAATATTTATGTGTGGTATATTGTAAATGTTTGTATCTATGTTGTGATAATTCTTAATTAAAAATATTTTTTCATCACAAATTCAGGGCCGGGGGTCAAAATAAAAATTAAATCAATATTTGATCTTAAATCTGAGTTTAGGGCCCAAAACATTTAATAAATAGTGTGGTGCTGGTAGATGATTTAAGTGTCTTTGTAAGCTTATATATCTTCAATATGATTTTACCTCTCAAGTTCTTGTTTCAAAAATCAAATTTTACTTTTTTTTAAAAAATAATTTCCAGAAATCAGAATCCAATGTGGTAAGCAAATAATTGGCTGTTTTTTTCATTTTTTTTTTTCATTTTTTGATTTGTAAAATTTTCCTTTGTTTCTATTATTTTATATTAGTCTATTTATTTGCTTACTAATATTAGAAATAAGCTGTAATGATCTGATCTGAGCTAAAATGGTAATTAAATGTGGCAAATGCAACTTGATTATTTTGAAAGCCATCTCAATGCGCAAAATGTTTTGTGTTTGTTAATTTGTGATCATTTTGTTATTTTTGATCTTTGTTTACACTTTGTTTATAATTTCATTTTCATTTTTTTGCTAATCTTTTATTTTGTTACTTTAACATTTTTTTGTTGACATATTCCTCCTTCAAATAAAAAACAATCCTGATTAAGTGAAAAAGTAAGATTATAAAATTTGATAAAAATGTTAAAAGTTTGGATATTTCTGTTCAAGCTCAAGATCCTTCAACTTTGACTGAAAACTCTTTTATTATGTCATTTTTATAATAAATAAAGAAAACGCTGAGAAATAAAGTCTGATTTTTCTCAAGTTATAATTTCCTATATTTTTTCTCAATGTATATAAGCCTTTTTGTTTTAAATTTTTCATTGCAAGATTGATGTCATTCATTGTAGGGTTCAGCACCAAAGGGAAGAAGAGTACAGAATTCAACAGCCAGTGAGAGTGTTGGTGAGGCTGTTCTAGTACCTTGTCAAACCCCTGGTAATAACAGCAGACAGAGTACCAGCGCTACAAGTTCCAACTTTCAGATCTCATCCTCTAGCTATGAATCTTCAGTAGATTGTACAGGTAATTTTACGTGGTTATTTTGTAGAATTCTGCTATTGAGACCAGGATCTATTTGGCTTATTAATATAGACTCATGCTTTCTTACTTAGAGTTCAGGATTCAGGATTGATTCAGGATAATGCCTCACAGAGTGACACTTTCTCACTCACCTGAAGGTCCAAGGTTTAATCTTGGCAAGGGTCGAGATAATACCTTTGGATTATTCATTCTGGTTGCCCCCTGTCAGTGATGCAGGTGGGAGGGGCTGACATTGAAAAAACATCTGGTTGTTCGGATGGAACATTAAACTAAGGCCTCTTGTGCTACAGACTTCATGTTGAGATCCTCTGACAGTACATTTGTTTGCATGGGAGTTTTATTTCATCATTTCAGATGGTACTGAAGGCAATACACCAATGTTAAGAGATGGTGCTATGAATAAACAAGCGTTTGGAACAGCTGTAGAGACCAATAGAATAGGTCAGGTTGTAGCCTCGCAGTCAGTCGGGTCGGCCATGTTCCCTGACGAAGACACAGAGGAAGGATTGTATCATACTGATGTTTTTTTGGCTGTTCAGCGCTGGTTCTCATCCAATGGCTGGCCTGGTGGCCCTTTTCCTATACTTATCCCAGAATCTCTGAGAAAGTGAGTGCTTACTTGTAGTATCTAAAACACATAAAAAAAAAAACTTTCATATCAGAACTCTTTTCCTTTCAACTTGACTTTAGAATACTCCTGTTATGACTTCCAAGAGATCAAAGAGTTGTTTTTATTTCAACTCAACATCCCTTTCACAAAGTTCACATATTTAATAATGTTATACTAGTTTTAGTTTTGTCAAGCAAATAATACTTTCAGATGTACAGGGCTTCAAGGGTAAGTTTTGTGTGTTGGTTGTCAACCAAAGATATATTCCAGTCCTCATAGCTACTAATATTTATTTTTGATAGTTGAGTTTGTCAAAATCTCTTTTGAGAGGTAATAATGTTATTTTGGTATTTAGGTTTGTCAACCTAATATCTCATTCAGAGAGTCCACAAAACTTATGATATCATTTCTGTAAAAATCTGATATTTTAATTGTAGATTGATCAGTAAGAAGACCAATGATGATAAAAGAAACAACAAATCTAACGTGTGTGATAATAATAATGTTAAAAAAGACGTGAAAACAATCTATGATATGATAACACATCTGTCTGGTCGTCCAGTACCTGGTATACCTCTCAATAACTCGTTACCAGCTGATCCTATTGAACGTGTCAAACAAATTCACTGGCAGCATAACACTCTTCTTACTTTCATCAGGTAAGTTTTAAAGGGATACATTACATTTAAGGATCTCACATGAAATTGTCAAATGATGACATCATCATGTCAAAGGTTATGAGCTTGAATGATATTGTTCTTGGGTGTTGGCTTATAGGCTTTGGTCTTATTGTACTGTTGCTAATGGGGGGTGACATGGGGATGTTTATGTTTTAGTATTTATAACTTTTTTGAGGGGATTCATTACTATTAAATAAAATGTAATTTTGTTTCTGTATGATTATAGAAACATATTACTATATGATATATTATGCATGTCTTATATTCACTAGTACCGTATATTTCCAAATATAATGCACAGTTTTTTACCCCAAAATGGGGTAAGGGGTGCGTACTATACACAGTGAATTAAATTTTGAGTTTTTTTCCCTTCGAAAATACTGCAAATCGATGTTGAGGATCCGCCATTTTGTCTTCTTTCATTGCCATATTGTTATGTTTTTAAGATCGTTTCAATATCAAATAAAACATCATTAACATTACTGAATGAAATTGAAATTACTAATTTTTAATTATTGAAATTAAATTAACAGATGTCAGGGAGGAAGTGTGGCTTGTATAAAAGCAGAACATCTGATGGAATATCAGGATTACTGTCTGTGGAAACATCTACAGTTAGAGTTAAAACAGGAATTAATCCTGGAAGGGAAGATGATGGAAGCTGATAATATTGTAAATACCGATGAAATTGTAGACGATGAGATTTTTGAGAATTTGTCAAAACGAGCCTGGACTGATTTATTACTTCAAGTTGTGAAGGTTGGTGTTCAGATATATTGTCATGTAGTTATTTTGAAAAGAATGAAATATGAAGTTTGCATGAAATGTGTGAAAGGGATATTTTTGATTTGGATTAAAGATGGGTTCCCTTATTTTCAATTATGAAAATGAAAATGCTAATACTTAAATGAATAGAAAGTAGAGGTGTTCTTATGACTTGGAAAAATACCAGTTTTTTTCACATGTCCACAATTAATTCATAATTAGCTAAATTAGAAGAGAATTACCAGCAGAATTCCAATGAGTGACCGATCGAGAAAGGTCAAAAAGTCTTTTTTTGTTTATCCAGACTGTAAATACATTTTCAATATTTCAGTGTCTAGTGTTAGCTAAAGTAACACCAAGAACATTAAAGACCATTGCTAATCCTGACCCTAAAGTACCCATACCCCAGATAAACCCTGACCCCCTATGTAGTAATATCTATGGGGTAGGAGAGAGAATCCTTCTCACCTGGTTAAACCATCATTATGAACAGAGTCGACACAAAACCTGGCTCAATTGTAAAAAAGGTAACAATGCTTTAGAATCATTGTATTCAACACATATGTTATATGAAATTTTTCTAAATTATTGATGTTCTTAGAATATGACAGATGTTATGAACTTAAGGATCATGTATTTGAAAATATTTTAACGGTAAACTAGTAAAGTCTTCATCAAGAATGAGCTTACATCATTAGCTTTTGAGCCAGAGCACCAAGAACATCAAAATAATCACTGTATCAGTTGGAACTAGTTAGACAGGGTTAGCTTACATTTGCTTCTTTTCTACGACTAAAACGTTAAGTTGAAAGCGATTGTTTTAGACTGAAATTTGAAGCGCTGCATCCATATACCAGTTTTCCGTTTATTAACATGTTTCGCTTATACTAATGCTGCCTGTATGAAATAGTTTGAGTTATATTATGAGATATTTATTTTGATTATTTAGGAGGAGTACCAGCATCAAGATGGATTGTAAACTATGATATGGATCTATTGGATGGTTTAGTTCTAGGTGCAGTGTTAGGAGCTCATCTTCCTTTCTTGGTAAGTTAATCAGATATCAACAGAGGTCCTCGGAATCTTTAGTTTTATCTGATTCTAAACATTGCTTAGATATCATTTCAAGAACTCTTGACTATTGGAAATTATTAAAGAATGATTAAACTGGTCCAGGTATCTAAGCAAAATTATTAGTTTTGTATCACACTGCATGAGGTAGCCTTTCAACATCCAACAAAGGATCAAAACAAATTTATTTAACTAATAGGTTTAAGTTTAAAGCAATGTCCAAATGTACATAACTTTACCCATATAAGACCATGTCTGCAACCAGCTAGGTCTATATTCCAAGCTCGACATTTTGGAAATATGTGTGGGTGTATGCTATGCAATTGCATTTCTGTTATAATAAACCAAAAAATGTGTGGAAAGAGTGTTGAACTCTGTTAAATTCATTTCATTGTTTTTTTCAGATACCAGAGTATCTCAATGATATGTACACTCATCCAAATACAGCAGAACAATGTTTACATAATGCACTAAAAGTTGTCAACGCTATGAAATTTGCTGGAATTGAATATGATATACAGGTGAGTTTATTTTGATGCAATTTATAAAGGATTATGGTGCTTAGCATATTGGGCTCTTGTTTGCTAGCCAAGAGATAGGACTTGAAGATTATAAAGATTCTCAAAAGGATCTAAGCACTAGGATATCATAGAAACTGTGTTAGAAAATAAGACTTGAACATTCTAGCGCTAATATCCTTTCGAGAGGTTGTTAGATGATGATCACAGCACTGGCCTCTCGGATCTGTTGGCTAGAGACTGCTTGTGTTAATGGTCACTCTTGAAGCTCAAAAAGACTTCCTTTTAAATACATTATGTTACACATCCGACTCATTGCAAAATGTGAATCTCATTCATGTTTTTTTATATAAATACTTCCCAGAACTTTTAATACTTTCTTCTGTATTCTTATTTAATGTTGTATTTTAATATTACAGGCGATTGATATCACAGACCCTAATCCCATCAGTTTAATGTTATTATGTATGCATCTTTACCAGAAACTACCGCAGTATCTTCCTAAAGATAGTGTTGATTTTACTGGCTCACTCCATTCTACAGTCACCAGACAGGTATGGCCTTCTATCTACTTTAAAGATTATTATGTGTGATATTTTATCTATTCCCCTTTTTTAGTTTGCATTCATTTATTTAAGCAGGCCCGCAGCTAGCCCAGGGTCTCAGGGGAGATCAAATTTTTTGAAGTGGGACTCAACTATAGAGACTCAACAAGTCATTAAGTCATCTTAATGTTTCAGGGGAGCCAAAATTTTCTTATGGGGGCCTGCCCTGGACCTGGCTTCGGGCCTGCATTTAAGTGGTGTAGTAGGAACCATTTAAAACATCAAATTTGAGAATTGCTGTATTGACCAATACTTGACATTTTTAAGTGGACATAGTATTTCATATATGTACCTGTAACTCCTCTCTTATGTGGAATTATTGGTGGGCCAATAATTAATTAAACTGTTCTACATGATGGCATGCAGTTTTAAGTATTTCAAGCTAGAAGCTACAAAAACTTCACTTTGAGATCCTCAAGTTAAAATTTTGTTCATTGACTTTTGTTTCATTGATTTTATCTCAGAAGGAATGAAAGCATTTAGTCATTTGTAAGTTGTATAATAAGTATAATACATAATAAGTATGTTATAATTACCAAACCTAAGAGATAGAAACTAACTACAATTTCTATCATCACTATGTAGCATCATTCATTGTCATTAGCCAAATCGGATTCTTGTCATGAAATCTTCATCTTCATCTTCATCTTCTCAATGACAAGCTATTCAGAACCTTATCTTATACCTTGACTGCAATAGCCACTTTTCTTGTATCACAAAAGTTTGTAAATGCATTGATTTGGTTAGATTGTACCTTAGTGAAATCAGCCAATCAGAGTCCTCGACAGAGAGACTGTAAACAATAAGCTATAATGTTTACTTACAGACTTTCTGTCCAGGGATACGATTGGCTGTATTCGCCTGCATACAATCCAATCAATAGCTGCATTACAAGAAAGGTGTCTATCGCAGTCAAGGTATAAGACGAAGTTCGTAACAGTAGATGATACAGTCTACACAGAACACCATTTTTTTCCAGGTGAAAGTTCATAATTCCAGCAATAAATCATTGAGTTACCATGCATTCCTGGCAGGACGGGATGCTCGTGATTTTTATATACCAAAAGGTGACCATATTACAGTGGCACCAAAATCTACCTACCCACTAACAGTGGAATATGTCAGTCGATTTCTACGGCCCGCGGAAGCTGTCTTGGTTCTGGTTGGTCGGCGACATGGCTCAACCACTGGATCAACTATGACTTTTAACCTCCATACCAAAATAGATAACATTACTCCTCTGGTAAGTTGTTTTTTTTTAAATGTTCATGTAAGAACACCTTGGAATTCGTCTTTATGAGGCTGCTTTCTGTTATAGTTTTGGGAAACTCGCACTCTACTGCACTTTTAGTGACTTTTCTGTAGAGATATGTACTTTGTCTATAAGAGTTGTTCCTGTCATTGTTTGGGAACCTTGCACTCTTTTGCACTTATAAGGTATTTTCCTTAGAATCCTGCTTGAAGTATTTTGTTCTTTAAATGTGCCAGTCAAGCATTCTGTAACAGCTTGGAATTCATCTATGACAGTCTTTTTCCTGACATAGCTTTTGGGAATTTTGACTCCATTGCAATTTTAAAGTTTTTTTAGAATCTAGTTTCTTGTTTTTTGTATAAATGTACCAGTAGAGTTCTACTTTAATTAACTATCTCTGCTCTTTACTTGAGTTTTTGTATTAAGTCAAATAAGAAAGCTTTTAATGTAGAGGGCTGATTTAAAGAAACATCCTAACTAAGATTCCTCATACTGCATGTAGTTTCTCACGATTCTTATTTTATAGCCTACAAATAACTACCAGGTTTGTCTTTAGGTCTTTAGTTACATATTTGCTCACATTTCGGAACAATTCAGAATATAAACACAAGCTGTCTTTTTGCAATGAATTGTAATAAATAGAAATGATCACTAAATTGGGTTCAAGAAATAAAGGTTGGAAATAGACGAGATTCTTGAACTGTGTACTGTGAGAGATCATGTATACTGTAGACAATGGAAAAAACTCATACACGATGTATGGGTCTAGACATGATATAGACACAATTGGCTTTTGTATCGATTTTCTCTTTTAATATGTCACCTTTCCAGTTTTTCAAACAAATATGAAGAATATATCTGTATTCCCCTGTTCTAACTGATTGGATGTATTAGTCCAATTCCATTCAAAATTGCAAATTTTCAAATATGACACAGGAAAGCTACCCAATGACACCTTACAATTCTTAGACTAAATCTGAATGCTTGTATTTATATTTAAAAAGTTCATAATGTAAACAAATATCTTTACTCATTTATAATTGTGATGTTTTGTGCACTGTTTTGTTTATATCTAAAATCAAACTTTAAATTTTTATATAATTTATGTTGATTTACCAACTTACAAGTTTTATAACAATAATCTGTTTGTATTTTGACTGTTGTTTGATCTGTTAGTATTCTTTTTGGGCAATATACTTTTGAACTCTACTTGTTTAATCATTCTGTAGCCTGAGAAATACGGTAATTTCATTCAGTTATGAAACCAGACTCAAAATCGACCTTTTTTTTGGACCGTTCTGATGACTGTCACACTAAAATCATACAGAATAAAGTTTTTGTGAAGAGCATTTGAATATTTTGGATTATATTATGAGTTTCAGATATTGATATTGTTTTATTAACATATTTTGTGAATGTATTGTTATTTTAATATAACGTTATTTAACATTTCTTGTTCAACCTTTGAACCCTGAGTGTAAATGTAATATAACATCATATACCCTGAACTCCAAGTAATAAAAGTAAAAGCGTATGACGTTAACGTTGTATGATGTCACTTAGTAACGGCCGGTATACCGGCTGCTCGGGTCTATATTGCATTAGTGTCTGGCCGGTAAACCTGCAGCTAGGGTTGAGAGGGTTAAACTGCAGTCTGTTTTACTAACAATTTAAGAGTGTTGCATTTTAACATTTTAATACCAAAAAATAAAATAAATTGGATATCGCCTTAAATACTTCTTGAAAAGTATTTTCATGTGACTTTTTTTTAGAGTTAACAAGTCTGCAAAGTATTTCTCAAGTTTTTGACAGTGCCCCATTAACATTCGTATTAAATATCAAGCACTTAAAATTTGTTTAGCTAAGCTCAGGACATTTGGATTTTAGTTAAATATGATAGAAATTGATAAGTTATTAAAGAAGGGTTTTATACCTATAGATATTTTATAATAAACTATAGTTATACTGTGATATATTCCCTTGTGTTTTTTGTTCAATGATAGAAATTGAATCCATTTTACTCCCAAAATTAGACTTTCCGATTCTTTCATTCAACATTTAAGCTAAAACCATATATTTACTCCACAATTGATGTTTTTAACAGTGAAAATATTTTATCATTGTATTTTATTCCAGATGATAGTAAAAGTGGAGTCACCATGTTATGAGTTGGAGAGAATAAATCTAAATGTCAGCAATCCTTTTAACGATGGCGGAGAATTTAAAATTATTCTGCTAGAAACTAGAGGTGATCAACTGGATCCTAACCAATCTATCCCAGCCTCAGTCTTACTACGAACTAAAGAACGCAAGAAGAAACGAGTGAAATCAAAGACCAATCATGGCCAGAATCGACCTGATACCCCACCCACCCCTCCTCCCCCAATTATTACTGACACCGAGGAATTCAGCAAGCAGAATAACACAGGTAAATAATGGAAAACAATTACATCTGAGTTTAATTATACACAACGTTTCAACAATTTACATGGTCATCATCAGGTGAAATGACTGGAGCATATATCCTCGCGACCATTCCAATATTTTACAGGAGCAGTACTGTAATTCCCTTTAGAGCATGAAGGTGTAGGATCTTAGCTTAACATTAAAATAGAAAATGGCTGAAAAATAGCCCCAAAAAAGCCTTTTTTAGAAAACAGATAAGAAATCATTCAAATTATTCAACATTAATTATGTATTCAACACTGTCGTTGTAATACTGCATATTTTCTATTTTTTTCAGACTCTGCACAATTGTTAAGTGCGTTTTCACTACCAGTAAAGTCTGTGTATCTAGGACCAGGTCAGACAGCTGAAGTCGAGGTGGATTTCTTGCCCTTCTTCACAGGAGATCGTCAATGTTCAGTGGTATTCCTCAATGATGATATAGGAGAGTTTTTATATTCTATAGAAGCGAAAGCCACGTTACCCCTTCCCTCACCTCTACCATTTATACCCAATCAACATACAGTTAGAGTCAGTAGTGCTGTTATCACTGGTTTGTAGATTTTGTTGTTCAGGACCATGCTTGCTTACTCATTGCTCACGGAATGTGATTACATTAGGCCAAAAATTCATAGATTTTTTCGATCAGGAGCATGCTAACTTATCCAAATATCCATCGCAGGATCCCAATATAGGTTAAATTGTTTTCTTCATGCTTACTTACTCACCAAAAGATCCATCACAGGAACCTAGCAAAGGTCAAGGGAGATAAGACATGCTTTCTGACAAAATTTCATAATTGCTCACAGCATTTGGTTGCTTGTCTTTATTGTCCTAAAAAGATGCGTAAGAAGGATTTTATGCTCCATTTTTTATGATACAAAAAGATCATAAAACTATCAAGTTTATTAATTGTAGTGTCTCATACATTTTGAAAAGTATAAAGGGTTTGCTAAAAGTATGACAAAGTATCAGAAAGCTTACAGCGTCTGTAATATTCAAGTCAAACATTTGCCTCTAACTGGCTGATCAAAGTAAACATTTTAAAAAGAAAATATACACTGTATGACAAATAAGACAGATATATATGATGGCATGTATCAAGAAAGATAACCCATCATGATCTTTAAAGTGAACTCTCCTATCATTTTGTTTATTTTTATATTCCAGGACATAGTCGAGGCAGTCGTCGTGGATCAATTGGATCAGAAGATAATGTAGTATTCTGGAAATGTGATTCAGGACAAACATTGAAAGAAACATTATTAATACCAGTGACCAACATGGCTAAAGAACGAGCTTTAATACTCGCTGCTCAACAGGTAACTGATTATTATTAGTCAAGATAGAAACATACATATAGGATAACAGATTAGGTTCCTTAACCAAATGTCTTGGCATTGATCTATTCGTGTTAATCCATACCCATATACAGCTGGGTTATCTGACATGTGGTTCAAAACAAAGAAAGAAAAACAATCATATTTGACCAAAAATTTACTTATGTTCCTTAGGATCCTGTCTATAAGCTGGTCTTTAGTCAAACCTTTTGGCATTATTCTTTCCTGGATTATCTGTGTCCATTTACAACTGGGTCCATTTACATGAAGCTCAAAAGAAAAAAACTTGGTTTGAGAAAAACGCTGATTTCATGTGTCTATTCTTCCAAAATTTCGTATAGGGTGTATTTCACTTTTTTTTATTGATATATGTCAGGAAGGTAACATTTTACTCGTTCCTTTTCAGAGAATGAGTGATCTAGAAATACAGCGACGCAGTGCAACAGGCACATTAACAAGTTCTAGTGTAGCTGTCAAAACAGTTAAAATGTTGTCTACTTCACAAAACTTGAAGAAAACCAAATCAAAACTTAACCAATTAACAAAATATTCTGTCGAGGTGGATTCTGAATTTTATAAAGTACCATCACATGTTTCAATGCCAAGTCCACTAGATGCCCGTGCCCACAGCGCTCCTTCTAACACTAGAATACCCCATGGTAAGTCTACTTACAATAACTTCAGAGAATTCAACTGTAAATAATTCTTTTCATACATGTAAAATAGTGATGTTTGTTGTAAATCATTTAGCAGTAAGATTATGTTTATTTTTTAGACTTTTGCTCTATGTTCAAATGATTGGTTATCATAGTTGGCCTACATAGATTGAGCTATTCTATTAGTCATATTTGGTACAAAGAGTCTAATCAAAGGTGCCTGTTTTCATCATACCTTACAAATTCATTACTAAATCTTCATTTTAAAGAAATGACGTTTGTCGTATGTCTTGAATGATGCTTATATGATCTATAATTGCAGGTATGCGATTGGACGATGGTATTGTTGAACTACCAATCGTATTTAAAGCTGGTGCTGCTGGACATTATCCAGCACAGATAACTCTCAGGTCCACTGACGATATTCGTGTATATCAACTTGAATGCACTGTCAACCCAGACGGAAGTATGGCTGAATTAGAGTTATCTGTCCCTGTCAATCAATCTGTCACTCAGCACATACCGATTGTAAGTTTTGATGATATTCAGAGCTCTGAAACAAATTTATGCATTTAATATTTTATTGTGACTCGGTTTACTAATAATACATTTTATTATCATTTTGATCCATATCTTTGGAAGGGCTGTTCTTTGTTTAAGTTTTCAAGAATAAGACCTCAGGATATGTTGCAATGGGATAGCAGAACTTTTCAAGGTAGAGCTGAGTAGTTGAATATTTATGGGTATTAATTGATTTCATTATCTTGATGAATAGTTGGGTGTAAACTGTTTATACAGATTAATAAAATATTATGATGTTGATTTAGTTTCTAAATTGATTTTATTTTCCAGGTCAATATGACAAACCATGATTGGCCATTACGAGCTGAGATTATAGGGGAAGGATTTTCTGGACCAAAGTCTCATCTAGCTAAAGCTTACCAAACAGCTCAATATCCCCTGGTGTTTAAACCTCTTTATGAGACAAATGTAGAGGTAAGAGAAACTTGTCAATCATATATCTTAAGAAACAACAGTTTTATGGATATAAACTTCTATTTATTATTTAAACACTGGATTGACTGGATTTTTCTATTATATTTTAAATCTGGTATACCTGAATTTAAGGGACTGTTTTAGCAGTTCTTTTCAAAAGAAAAATTCAATTGTGTGTCCATTTACAATTAAAGAAAAATACAAATGCCATAGTACACTGCAGTAGTCTTGTCTCTTGTATAATGACTTGTAGGTGTTATAAACCTATAGTGACTGATGTAGTAAATCATTTAGTATATTATATATTACAGGGTAAACTAATTCTATCTAATATAGAAGATGGCACAGACCATGTATTTGTTCTACAAGGTAAACCAGAAAAACCACTTGCTGAAGATCATCTCAAAATAGAATGTGAGGCCAGGAAGAGGTTGGTCTTCTTTTCATATGGGATAATTTTACTCTTTATTTCTCATTAAAAAGAGAAAACGAAATTTTTTTTTTTACAAAGGTAATAGGATCAATAGGATCCTGTCTGCCATCAGGTCCTTGGCCAAACTTCTTGACAATTCATGGTAAATATCTTTCCCAAATTTTATACCTATTTACAGCTCAGTCGAATGGTTTGTCTTCTAATAAGCTTATTAAACAGTTTTCCATAAAATATATATTGCTCAGTATGTTTCTGGACTACTTATGATTTGCAACACTAAAATCTCTGCAATGCTTAAGATATTGCAAGGACAGGGATACAAATTTTCTTTTCAGATGTCCATTTAGATAACAATATTAAAAATGTCTCTTTCAGTATTGTGTTCAATATTCAAGTACCTAATGCTACAAAGAAAAGACAAACATTTTATGTAAGTAATTGTTATTGTTATGTTATTGATGTTATTGTTATGTAATTGTTATGTTATGTAATTGTTATGTAATTGTTATGTTATTGTTTTGTTATTGTTTTGTTTTTGTTTTGTGTGGTGTGTTGTTTTGTGTTGTTGTGTGTTGTTTTGTGTTGTGTTGTGGTTTGTGTTTGTGTTGTGTTGTGTTTTGTTGTTGTGCAATCTATTATTATTGTGCTGAAAGCAAAGTCCCAGTTTGTTATCGAAATGTCCATTTTTTTTTTTTTTTTTTTTTTTTTTTTCGATTTTTACACACCTTCCTGAGCTTAGACTGCAGTAGTTGCAGCAACCATTCAACATTCACGAACCTTAGATATAGGCGACGTTGTGCATAAATATAAATTGAAACATTTTTGCACAACCGGAAGTGCCACAGTTCAATATGTGCAACAATAGATAATCGGCTCTAGAAGTCGTATTTTTCGGTCGATTTTCTTTGGGTTTGCATTTTTGGAATCTACTGTTAAAATCTGAAAGAATAGCAGTTTCAAAATTTCAAAATTCGAAAATTTTTCGCAGACATTTTTTGGCCGATTTTCGAAATTTTTGTACCATTTTTCAGTTTTTTTCGGATTAATCTGAAATTTTGATAAAAGATGCATGTCACTAATGTAAACCATTTGACGTATTCAAAATTTTTGCGTCACTTCCGGTTAAAGTGGAAAATCGATTTTCACTTCCGGTTGAATAACTTCCGGTGTGATTGAAATATTTCAACGAAATTATGTATATCGTTATTAATCTTAATTCTATGGCCGATTTTAAAATAAAATTTAGTCCGAAAAAAATACTTCGGTCGCCATCTTGATTTGATACTTTTTCATAAAACTCAAAATGGGGCTTCGGGGGAGAATGGGATAGGTCAAATTTTTATGTTGGTGTATACTTTAGTCGATGGCGACAAAAATGTTGGAAATGGATTTTTGAATTTGACTTATGCTTTTTTGCAACTTCCGGTCGAATTTTTTCAATTTTTGAAGGCTTGTATCTCTTGACCTTGACCTTTGATGACCTTGACCTTTGTAGGTTCAAAGGTCATTGACCTTGGCTATCATTTGATACTTTGACCTTTGACCCCAGACATGTACTTCCGGTTTTATAGCTATCCGTAAAAAGCCAAATTCGCAACTTTGGACTGCTCTAACACGTGACCTAATTAACCTAGAGGGTTAATTTTTTCGGTTTCCTGATGTTCTTCTCATGCACTTTACATAGATATATAACAATTGCTTTTTTAAAGCAAAATTGAAATTCGTGATTTTTTCAAATTTGAGTTTTGTTTTACCATGTTTGTGTCTTTTTGAGCTTGGTGTATGTATATCTTATGACCTATTTTATGGAGAACCTTGATATTTGGAATACAACTAGACACTTTGATAATGAATTCACCTATGGCAAAAAAATTGGGATGGGCGTGGCACATCCGGGTTGAATTACTAATTGTTTACATTTTGGGGCTGGGGCATAACTCGCATAGGATACGTTTGTTATAAAAGGGACTTTGCACACAATTACCTCATCCTTTTGGCCAGTTTGTGTTAACAACTCAGTTGTTTCAGCTTTATAGTTCCAAAAAAGGAACGGGTTTTAACATTTGGATATTTTCATTTTTCGATTTTGACCTTTGTTGACATTTGTTGACCTATATCTTTTGACTTGAATAATGTAGAAGCTTGAAGTTTGAAACACAACATAACATTTGGAATATCAATTACCCTATGCAAAAAAATTAAGGTGGGCGTGGCACATCCGGGTAATATTACTCATTATTGATATTTTTGGCCAGGTGCATAACTCGCAAAGTATACGTTTGTTCAAAATGGAACTTTGCATACAATTATCTCATGAATTGACCCACTTTGTCTTAGAATTTTGGTTGTTTCCGCTTCATAGTTCAAAAAAAGGAACAGGTTTTGGAAATTCAAAATTTTCAATTTTTGACCTTGACCTTTGTTGACCTTGACCTTTGTAGGATCAAACGTCACTGGCATTGGCTATCTATTTATAGTTTTATATTTGCTGTCCTAAGTCAACTTCTGGTTTTATAGTCGTTAGCAATTTGAAATTTTAATGGCGTATATCTCTTGATCTTGACCTTTTTAGGCCTTCTCCTTTACAAGATTAAAAGTCATTGACCTTGGCTATCTGCTGATACTTTCATTTGTGAGGTCTGACGTCCACTTCCGGTATTAAAATCTTCTAAAAAATGAAAATTTCTCAACTTTAGACTGTTCTTGCGCTTGATCTAATTATCGTGGAAGGTTGATTTTTTCAGGGTCTTTTGCATTTTGCTACATTTGCAAAGTCCCACTCTGTGCCACGTGTGGCTCTAGTTTTTCTTTTTAATTGAAAAAATTGAAAATTTTGAAAAATGGTATAGAGAAAAAAAAATTGCACGAAAAACTTTGAATCTGCTCAGGTGCTAATTATTGGATTGATCTGAAAATTACAGGATATAGACAGAATTACAATACAATTAAAAAGATGTCATCAAGATGTTATCAATATTGTTAAATCTCTTCTGGGTGTGGGATCTTCCGGTTTCTCAAAATCAGTTTATTGTATTTATAGATTGAATCAGATATAGAGTTTACCAGTGGTAATGATAGTATCACAGTTCTACCAGCTCAGACAGGAAGTTATGATCTAGTTGTCTCCCCTACCAGACGAGGAACGTATAAAGGTGTCATCGCTTTTACAGCCTCTAAACATCCCCAAATGTAAGTGTAATAAGTGTTTTTATATCAGTATATAACTCATTCTTTTACATGGGTCAGAATTAGGTCCAATATTCATGGACATGGTCCTGTCTAACATTCACTCCATGGGGATGATACAATGAATGATATGAAAATCAAAATCCATATATTTGATTATTTTTCAGTGAAGTGGACAGTGATGGTGATGAGGTACCAGCTGATCCCAATGATTCTGTTTATAATGGACACAGAATCTGGTATTCTGTAGAAATCAATGTAGCCCCACCCCCACCAGAACGAACCCTTGACATCACCTGTAACTGTAGGGTAAGTTTCCTACTAAATATAGTCAAATGAGGCACAAAACAACGTAATAAATTAAAAAGAAATTCTGTTTAAAAGATTTAAAATATAGATTTTATTTGATATCGTGGAAAAGACGGTTGAAATAGACTCCTTGCTTCATAAAATCAAAAAAGATTTTAAGAAATACAATAATCTGATTGGATAACACAACTATGATTCAAAATCCATTTTAGTGACTGACGAATGAGATGACTGGAACTTTTCAAGATTAAGGCCCAAAATTGTTTTTTTTAAGCTGGAATGCCATCGAGCCCTTAGTGGTTATTCTTTCCTTGTCGAAGGCCAAAATGCAACAAAATTTCTATGAGGTTGATTTTAGTTCAACCCTACCCTAAGTTTTTGTGCAGGTTTTTTATAAAAAATGTTTATTTTTACAGAAAAAGATGATGGTTGATATTATAGTGAAAAACCCAACTAGTTTACAGATAGAACTAGAGGCTGAAATAATGGGTCGTGATCTATCAGGTCCGTCAACTATAGCGCTTTCTGGTGGAGAAAAAGATGTCTATACTTTAACCTTTGAACCCTCACATGTTGGTAAAAGAAAAGGAAGGTATTCAAATTTAAGATTTTTTTCGTATTTTTGTTTAACAGCAATATTTTTTTTATTGCCCGCTTAGATTGTTTAAGAGTCATGAACTAAGAGGTGAACTGGTCTGCCTAAAAACAAATTAAAATCTATGGGTAATAACTTTTTGAAAATTAACATTTTTTACATAATTTACGTACATTATTTGGATTGAGGTGCAATATAGCGATCAGGGACAATTCAAAGCATTAACACACGCAGTTCACTTAGTTTTCAGGAAGTATAAGTACCGTAGCAATCAACACATTGGATGTGTAGCCTGGATAGTGTATTTTTCCCCGAAGTGAACTGCTAAGAAACTGTTTGTGTTTATGATTCAAATTGAATCTGGATGTATACAAATAGTTGTATTCAACTATAGACATTGATAACTGTCATAATTGAAGATCAACTACTCCTTCTTCTAATTTTAGCAGCGTTTCTATTAACATGTAATGGGAATTTCTGTGACAAACATTGAAACATTGAAGGAAGTTCTAGTATATCCTTAATAGTCTTTTGTATTTCATAGAAATGAAACATATACCCCTTTCGCACTGCACAACTGAATTATTGAATTTGGTTATAACCGAAGAGAAAAATCCGATTCAGTTCGCTTCGATTCGGTTCGGGTTGCTTTCGCACTGCAATCCGATCTGGATAGCCGCTTTCGCACTGCCGAGTCAAGTTATCTAGATAACTTTTTATTTTTAGTCACACATTATCACGTTATTGTCAAATATGAAAATAAAAACAAACTCATTTACTGTTTCCTCTTCCGATAAATATTCATTCTTTTCGTAGACAATTCGTGTACTTTATTAATCCTTTTCTTGTAATCGTCAATTATTATTATAACGTCCCCACCAACAGGAGCCATTTTGAAGTGTTTATACACATTACACCCCACGTGATAAACTTATCCGGATAACTTCTTGTTTTGTTTCGCACTGCCACTTATCTGGATCGTATCCAAACGAAATCCACCTCTTGAGGTAGATTTTTCTATCTGGATAACTTCTGGTTATAACCGAATAAGTTTTTTTGCCAGTGCGAAAGCAACCGGAAGTTATTCGGATAGAACTGGATAGAACCGAATTACTTTTGCAGTGTGAAAGGGGTATTATTCTATAATAAGGCTATATGAATATCTCCTTGAAGGGGTTAACAACTTATGAACTGTGTAAACGTCAAAATTTCCCTCTAACGCTGGGTTGGAACACTGCCTTTTTTTGTGGCAGTGGATTGCCGTCTGCTAGACAATAAATTGCTGTGGCTTCAAGGTAAGAAAAATTCTAATGTCTGTGCCACAGCTTTCTCCCCCTAATATCTATAATGATATATATTTCAGTGTGATATTCTATGGTGAGGCTGTAGGAGAGTTTTGGTATGAACTGAACTGTATTTCTGAACCACCTGAACCTCAGATATTACAACATCAAGAATGTGAACTGGGCAGGTATGTCATTGTCATGGAGATACTGTCATATATATCCATCAAGACTGTCATTCTGGAGACTTATTGCAGAAGATCTGTTAGAAACTTAATGACTTAATGACTTGAATAATAGCCAAATCATGCTTTTGTGACTGGGTCCTGTATCGGAGCATTTACCTTCTGTTCTAGAACTGGCGATCCAAATATGTTATTTCAGTGCTGTGTCTGTAACTGAGTTCTTATCAATAGGGATTATAGCTCAACTGTCTCTCTAAAAAATGTAATTCAATGCCTAGGTTCAAGTTTACATACATATTCAAGGATGTAAACTATACAAAATCTAGAATCACTATGATATTATATTATTTTAATTTTTTTTCTAGATGGACAAAATTGATGATCAGTTTGGATAATCCCACTAAGGAATCCTTAGAGTTAATTCCCTTTATATCAAACACCAATAATTTCTCATTGGAAGTTGATAATGAACAACCAATCAACTTGCCGTCTTATTCTAAAATAGAGGTTCCTCTTCATTTTATGCCATCAACTTTAGGCAATGGATCTCATACCACTAAGGTTTCCTTTACTAGCAAACAGGTACGTTAGAAATACCATTTACTTTTGGTGTTTGGTGGAAAAAATATTTATTATTAGCTCTAGAGACTCTCCAAAATATTCATGAATTCAAAACATATTCTATGTCAACTCTCTGAAAGTAATGCATGGCTAGATATAAGCTATGTCAACTCTCTGAAAGTAATGCATGGCTAGATATAAGCTATGTCAACTCTCTGAAAGTGATGCATGGCTAGATATAAGCTATGTCAACTCTCTGAAAGTGATGCATGGCTAGATATATGCTATGTCAACTCTATGAAAGTGATGCATGGCTAGATATAAGCTATGTCAACTCTCTGAAAGTGATGCATGGCTAGATATAAGCTATGTCAACTCTCTGAAAGTGATGCATGGCTAAAAATAAGATTTCGAAACTTGAAATATTTCTATGTGAACTCTCTGAAAATGCTATGGACTCTCTAAAAGATTCAATAACAGAAATCATGAATCAAGTGAACTCTTTAAATGGCTAATAATTTTCATATTTGTAGTTTGGAGAGTGGGTGTTTGAAGCTTCAGGTATAGGATTAATCCCCTCCCCCCAGGATCCTGTCAGTGTCTATACAGCCGCTGGTTCTAATACCACCCTCATCATACCATTCCGTAACCCCATGGATCAAACAGTACTAGCTGATGTCATACTGACTGGTGAGTTGGATTTTCTTTTAGTTTGTTAAATTTCTGGTCGCTTATTCTTTCAAAAAAAGTTACCGTGGGGTAGAGGTGAAATTTGTTTGAAAAAGTGTAGACAAATGCTGCAAAATTTCTCTCATTGCCCACTGCATGGTGTTGCCTTTCTTCATTTGCCCAATTAGGTTCAATAGAGTAGAATGTAATACTTTTTTTTACCATTATCAATTCCCTGATAAAACCATTTTATTTTTATAACAGATGAAGATGAAAATAAAGATGATGGAAAAAATTCACCCTTTTGTTTGTTACTGAAGCACAATACTGGATTACGTTTGCCACCGAAAGCAACGTTAGATATCCCAATCAGCTTTGCTCCTGGTGAAATGAAGAAATATCAGTCATTATGTACGGTTGTGGTTCGTAGAGATGATGGAGAGAAATGGAATTATGTTCCCAAATCCGAGTCAGGGTAAGACGGTTTGGATTTCTTAATTTGTGATGCTTTTGATTGCTTGGAATAGAAAACGGTAGTAGTATATATGCTATGACAATCCCAGTTTAGATTTCTTGGATAATGTAAAATGTTTTAGAATAGGAACCAGGCCTGTAGCTAGAGGGGGTCCAGGCCCCCCTAAGAAAATTTTGCCCCCCGGGAAACATTTAGATGACTTGAATGACTTGTTGAGTCGCTATAGTTGAGCCCCTCTTGAAAAAAGCACCCCCCTGAGACCCTTGGCTAGCTACGTGCCTGATAGAAATGAAATGGCGGTATAAGTAATGTAGACTCCAAAATCTATAATATATCGACAATCCCAGCTTGTATTTCTTGAAATATTTGTATGATTGAAAATGTTTAAAAAATAAATAAAAACAACTATATGACAGTATATGACACCAAATAAAAATCAATTATCAAATGTGATATTGCCTGTTTTGCCCATTTCATTTTGAAAATCAGCCATTATAATATTATACTATTCTCTGTTTTCAGAGTTCCTGAGAAACAGAGTGGAGAAGATCTTCATGTCATTAAATGGTATTTCCCGATTCACGGAATCCCTGAGTCTCGCCCAGTCCGGGACAGTCTGGCTCCGCTAGTAGAGTGTCGAGCACGGGAAAAAATTCAGCAGAGATTAGAAGTCACTCTAGCTGGAGTGGCTCCTAGTTCTGCTGGTCCTAACAGACGCATGAAAACAAGGGCAATAACTCCTAAGAATAAAGAACCTACTATTCCAGATGGCATTGTAGTTGGTGAAAGTAAGTTTGATATTCAAGTTTTATGGGATAATCCCAACAGTGATTGATGACTTTATATTTCATTAGCATATTTCATATAACATGCACACTTACAGCTTCTATTTGAGCTTTTGGGACTGCTGTAGATCCAAATATGATTATGACATCACTTCCAGGTGAATGGTAAAAAAAGATAGTAGGCCTCTAAGTGTACCAAATATTTATACATTATCCAGAAAACCTCTTAAATCCATTTAATAGTTTTGTCATGTCATTTATCAACAATTATCAGTGATGCATCAACAAAAAATCCAAAATACTCTAAATTCTGAAAACAGTGATATTTGATTTGGATTACGATGCCTCAAAATCTGAATTTATGCTTCACATATGATGGCCCTGAATTAAAAACAGTATTGAGTTGAAAAGCAAATTGAATTTTGCTCTTTTGACTTGGTCTGGGTTCAAAACTCTCTTAGTGTATGAAATTCTGATGCCATAAATAGTTCTTTCTAGTGTCCACCCTGTCTGGACTTTCAGTCTATTCCAAAGAACGGTAAAATGATTGAATTTGTTGTGTCTCTTCAGCTCTGGCAGTCACCAATGAATTTATGTATGAAATAAAGTTTGGTGATTCATCTGATGCCAAAGCTCTAAAAGCTTCAGTAGATTTAAGTCTGGTACGTCAACATCGTGATAAAGAGACAGGACTGGTTGTTCTAGTCTTCAATGTTATTTTTAATCCATTCAAAGCTCTGAAGTGAGTAGATATTCTTCTTTGTTTTTGGCATGTTTAAGAAGGTTATACTCTTTGAATCTTTATGCTTTCAGAATGAAAACATGGTCTCAATCACCATCCATGATTATTTTTTTTATGAATTTTATTGTACAGTGTATGTGAAGACATAATGTGATATCTTAAAGAAATTGTAAAAAGGTTTTCTAAATTTTGTATGTGTATCGGGGACAATGATAGCATCAATTTGTGCCATTCCAATTTTCAATCAGACGTCTGTGGTTCTAGCAATTCTATTAAAACTAAGTGTTTATGACTTTACCATATACCTTGAGCTTCAAGTAATATAACTTAAAGCATATGACTTGACATTGTGATGTCACTTAGTAAGGGTTGCTATACAAGCTGTCTGGGTATATATTGCATAATATTTGTGAATATAAAAAAACGTATACCCTGAACTCCAGGTAATATAAGTTAAAGTGTATGACATTGTGTGACATCACTTAGTAACCGCTGGTGGCCAGTAGGGTTAAGATGTACTAAATCATTGTTTGCTTTTTCCTATCTTACAGCTTTATAATAATATTGAAATATGTGTTTTTCATTCTTCTTAGATCTTTAAAGAGTCATTCTTGTTGAAGGATAATTATCATTATGATCATAAATTATTTTAATCATATTGGAAGGAAATCTCCATTTTATTTTTGTTTAATGATATTTTGTATGATGATTAGTTTAAGCAATTGGGAAGTAAATTTACATTTATTTTCATATCTCACAGCTGTGATGTTCAGCTTCATGTTCAAGCAGCAACTGGTGGTTTATGGAAATTCCCGCTCAAATTCAAATCTACAGAACCACCAACAGACGACACTATTCAGATTGAGGCTACAGGATTAAATAAACCTTCTAGTGTGGGTTTTAGACTCTCCAGTCGAACTACGTAAGTGAATTAGATATTTTATAATAAATATTGTAAGTAGCAGAGAGTAAGATGTTTTTTAACTGGAGTTGAGAATGGCCGTGTAAAAAACACTGTTTCATTAGTTTTAAAATTGATTTAAGTGATTGACCAATCAGATGGAACTGGCTGACTTGGACGACATAATAAACCAATGCTTGTAAGGTTATTTGCATCTGCATTAATAATCCTTCAACAGTATGAATAGGAAAATCTTTTCTATTCTGTTGAATGATACAATAGTTTATGTATAGAATAAGTAGTAATGTTAAGTTCCAAGTATAACCATACAATGCCAAATTTCATGAAAATCTTTCCATTTCAGAGAGCCAGTTCCATACACGGCGTATTTCACTGCAGGAAGTGACCCAGAGATAACTGTATCTCCGGAGGGAGGAGAGCTCTTACCCTCCGATACAGACGGAACTCATTTTGTGATTAATTTTCTACCAGCAGTGTATGGCAAAGTTTACACAGCAAAATTAGTCATACAGGTATAGTTACTAGCTACTTTACAACAAAATTGTGTTTGATAGCAAAGATGGAATGAGCAGCTCTGGGCCCAACCTTTATCTGTATTCAATGCTCTCATCAGATTTAGATTATTATATTTGAGCATGTTCTGATTGCTTCCATTTCTTGAGGTCTTGTATGCTATAGACTGTATAAACATACACAGGGATGAAATTTGACAGTATTTCCTTGTCATAAAGAGAAGTGTGATCAAATGTGAGCCATACAGAGATATAAACCTAATTGTAATGATGGCTGTGATAAATCTTTTATTTTCATTCTTTACTTACATTATCAAGAGACGTTCTCACTAATCTTGAGGTCATGCATGCTAGCATAGAACTGTATACAGTTCTATGATGCTAGGAACTATAAATAAGAATACTTGAAGGACATAAAACCTTATTGTAATGATGTTTGTAATAAGTCTTTTATTTTTATTCCTTCAGACGTCTGATATGCAGTGGAGTTACAACATTCGTGGAGTTTTGCCTGAATATTCTCCACCTAGAGGTACATCATCTCGACCAATGGCAGGCCCCCATCCTGATCCCCGTTACCGTGGACAACCAGTAAACTATGTACAAGACAATATACAACTACTCACAACAGCTGTGTCGTCTCCTATTAAAGGAGCAAAACTTGTTTTACCCCGAGTCTTATAAACTTTCTATCAGGCAAACATGGTCTAATATATTCAAATATTTAAGGAAAATATAAACTATTAGTGAAGCTTTTCTGTATTTGTTCATATCTGATGCACCTCTGCAGTTTTGATGCCAAATTGACTTTCAGGTCAAAGAGTTTATTAGGTTATTTCTTGTGATTTCTATATTTTGTATTTAATGGTATTAACATTATATTACTCTTTCAAATATTGAGCATGCCATTTTGCAAAAAGTCACTTTTGAGGTAAGCGATAATCAATCGTGACTGAATGTAAAAAGATAAGAAAGAACATCCAGTTTGTCTATCGTTACTGATGATAAAAAAAAAAGGATATCCAGTCCCTTTTGTAACTGCTTTTGTAATGGATTGTAAAGAGGTTTTTGCTTTTTTATGTGTATCGGGGACACCTTTGACTTTTATTTGGGACATTCCAATTCCTTGTCCAATGTGATTTCTATAATTCCAGAAAGAGCTAACCAGAAATGGCACAGCTCCTGCAAGAGAATTCGTAACCAACCAACCAACACACCACAATAACATAATATATATTATCTCCCTTTACAAGATGACCTCTTTAAAATCCCTTTAATACAACTGTGTTTGGATGTGTAAATAAATGAAAAGATTATATATAAATCCTCCTCTTACTGTGATATTTATAATTTGTCTAAGATATATTGAATAACTCGATGTTTTAAAACTGAGAAATTTTATATTTTTTAGCTTAATTTTATCTTTAGTGAAGGTAGTATGTCAAAATGTATGTGTTTCCTTGAATCAGTCCCAAGCCATACAGCATTAGAAAAAATTATACAATTGATGTTATGTTTCAATTTTTTTCTCTTTTCACAAGTTACTTCACCTTATTTTATGAAGCAGGTCTGTTCATTTGTGACCTTGACATTCCTACCACAAAGTTTCAATAATTAATTTTTAAAAGTGCTCATCAAAACTGCTGATTTTTAATTTTTAAATCATAAAAAAATGAGAATTTCACCATGGCTATTTATAATTTAATTGTGATATAAAATATTTATTATTCTAATTATTTATTGATTTGTTTGTTTTTTAAGAAATAAACTTCATATGATATTTTGTTTGTTTATTTATTTTATTTTACACTCAATTGCTTCTCTATAAATGTGTGCGGACAGCAGTCCACAATGATTTATACAAGACTGTATTTTTCCTAACTAAAGACTTACCAGCCTGGAAATTTACATCTTTACAATGGTCAAGATATTACAAACTTCTTACTTATACCTACTACAATAACCTATATTCTTGTCTCGAAGTTTGTAAATAAGCGATTTGATTTGATTATACGCTAGAGAATACAATCAATCAGAGGCCTCCACAAAGTCTTAACACTAAGCCATTTAATGTCTTCAGCATTTGTCAAGGGCTCTGATTAACAGGCCGTCTTCATTAGCCCACAAAGTGCAGAAAAGTAGGACGTAAAACTCCATTCATTTCATTTCTGATTAACAGTATTCACTGGCAATACAATACAATCAAATCTCTGCCTTCTTTGATACAAGAATAGTGGCTATTGCAGTGAAGACATAAGTACGAAGTCGACATTGTGAAGATAGGAAATTTAAGGCACAGGAAATATGTGCAATGAAAAAGGATGACGCAGGTCCTGCAATAGATTTCGTAACCAACCTAGACCACAATAACATAATAATAATAATATATATTATCTCCCTTTTACATGATTACCTCTTTACAACCCCTTTCATGCAACTGTGATTGGATGTGTAAATGAATGAAAAGAATCTAAATTCACTGCTACTGCTGTCTAAAAATCTGTCTTAGAATATTCTTGTTGTCGATTCCCATCTCTTGTGAAGTGAGTTCAAATACTGTGCTAATACACAAATACATTTAATTCAGAAAATAATTTTTTTATTTGTATAAAACATTAAAATTTTCAAAATAAACTATTGTCCAAAAGAAACGATACCGACTTATTTTCAAAATTGTTTTTTACTAAGTGAATTGTCTAATATGAAAACATGCCAATTCGTATTGCACATCCCAAACACAGCATAGTCGATAAAAATACCGGGAACACGTGATCACTTCCGGGAAAATACGTAAATTTCATGAAAGTGACATTTCCCTCTCTAGCATGTTCTGCACGTGCATAAAAACTGTATAAAACGGCTGATCAGACACGTTGATATCACAGCAACAAAAAGAACACAAGATATGCCACGTTTGACAGCCATCGAGAGAGAGAGAGCCGTTGGAATGGTCCAACAAGGAGCGACACACGTCGACGTCGCCAGAAGGTTGGGCTGCGCACGCATCACTATCACCAGGTTGATGCAGCGGTTACGTCAGACAGGTCAGACGTCAGATAGGCCTAGGAGTGGAAGACCACGAGTAACCACGACCCGTGAAGATCGTTACATTCGGGTATTACACCTGAGGAAACGCACCGTAACAGCGACGTCCACGGCGGCTACAGCACTGGGACACAGGATCAGTCGACAGACCGTCTACAGGAGACTACGGCAGTATGGTATCCGGCCACGTCATCCCTACCGCAGACCGCTCCTGACGCCTCGACACCGGAACAACAGACTGATCTGGGTCAGGCGAGTTCGACGTTGGCAACGGCGGGACTGGGCACGTGTTATGTTCTCTGATGAGAGCAGATTCCTCATCTTCAAAAACGATGGACGGCAGCTTGTATACCGACGATTTGGTGAACGTTTGGCGCCTAACTGTATCCAACAGGTCCGGCTGTTTGGAGGTGGAGGGTTAATGGTTTGGGGTGGCATATGTGGTGACGTCAAAACGAGGCTTGTCGTAATTCGTGGAAACCTGAATGCACAGCGTTATATTGATGACATCCTACGGCCTGTTGTGGTGCCCTATTATTACTCGTGGACTCATTTTCCAACATGACAATGCAAGGCCACACACAGCAAGATTGACACAGAACTTCCTTGCCAACGCCAACGTACAGGTTTTGCCATGGCCCGCATGTTCACCGGACATGAATCCCATCGAGCACTTATGGGACCACCTCGATCGGCAAATCCGACGTCGCCGTGTGCCTCCAGTCAACGTCCAGGACTTGGAACGATGTCTCCTCGAGGAATGGCAACGCATCACTCCCAACGTCATCATACGTTTGACGGCATCAGTCCGTAGGCGTGTTCTGGCATGTATTGATGTTCACGGTGGACATACCCGCTACTGACTTGACTTTGTGACGTGTGGTGTGACATTTCCCGTTGTTTCTGTGATCAGTGCTCTAACGAAATGTTCTTTTTTCGACCCCACCCATCTTTAAAGGCTTGTCATATTGGTTGTACAGATTTTATTGAAATGAAATTTTTGTACAGATGTAGTGAAAGGATTTCTCAAAAGCATAACACCAATC
>NW_008710478.1:267451-269085 GCF_000327385.1 Lottia gigantea
GGTATAAATCTTGTAAGATTACAATTTCTATCCCTGTTATGTGTCTGTTTTGCCTTCATTATTTAAACCAATACATAATGCCATACAAAATAAATCTGTTTTACAGGCCTTTTTTTCAAAAATCGAGGCTAGAGGGCGAATTTATTATTTATAAGAGATTTTTTAGATTTTCAACTAGAATAAATCAGAGGAAGGGAAAGCATTTATTATTTATTTCCACAATTTTAACGTACATTTAATATTAAGGCAACAATCAGTCATTTTTGGGCCTGTAAAAGAGACTATTTATTTTGTATGGCCTAAGGCTTTTGTGTTGATCAAAATTTAAGATCAGGTGTAATTTTTAAGACAGGCAACGTTCATATTATATGTTGTAGGTACAGTAAAAGCCTACCAGTCATTAGATTGTGAAGTAGTATGGTATCCTTCCTATCTGGCACCAGAAGACGGAGAATTTCTACTGGATGTAGTTGGTGGTATTACTGAGGAACTCAAATGTGTAGCTGAGGTACGTTAGTTTGAATCTTCCAAATATAAAGCATGGAATACAGAATTATTGAGATTTTTTGTTGGATTGAAGAGGGTAGGGTGGTTGAAAGATAACAAGATACTAGTCAAGAGAAAGCACTGGCACAGGGTAAAAGGACTGTTCATTAATAGTAGACATTAAGGTAACAAGATACTAGTCAACAGAAGACACTGGCACAGGGTAAAAGCACTGTTCATTAATAGTAGGCGTTAAGGTGGTTGAAAGGTAACAAGTTACTATTCAACAGAAGGCACTGCCAGAGGTTTAAAGCAGTGTACACTAATTGTAATTGTAAGGGAGGTTGAAAGGTAACTAGTTACTAGTTTCACGCTTTTTAATATTGCTTAATTTTTGTATTATATTTTGTAGGTTGGTCACAGTAATGTGAATTTTGTGGATCGTAGAATAACTTTTGGACAAGTGCCTGTTAATTTAACAACTGTTAAAACAGCATTATTGAAGAATTCTGGACCTCACCATGCCTACTTTCAGGTTAGACAAATTTCATTGACTTATTCTTTTAATCCTTTTAACACTGATTGTATATAATATAAATAATTAGTATCTGATAGTGGTGAAAGGGCTAAAACAACAGTTTCTTCCCCTTTCTAGTACCAAAATTTCATAGCATCAAGATTTCTCCAACTGGCATTTGGTGGGGATGAAATTTATAATGCATTAATCTGAAACTACAAATTTTGTCTTTGTTTAGGTTTTGGACCCTAATCCCTTCCCTGGTTTGATTGTCTCCCCTGTCAATGGTGTAGTGCCAGTAGGGGGCACTTGTGAGATAAAAGTAGCGTTGACACCCGACGCTATATTAAAGTTTGATTCGAGAATTCAGATTGATATCAAGGGAGGTAAATGTATTGATTTAAGGATGGGAGGTACGGTGGAGCCACCAGCAGTAGATATTGATGTGGTAAGTTCCAACTTCTTTTTTAGCACTGACGTCCCATACTTATGTTACCATAGCCACCTTTCTTGTATCACAGAAGTTTGTTAATGCAGCAATGTGATTGGATTGTATGCTACTAAGTACAGCCAATCAGAGCCCTCGACAGAAAGATTTAAATAATTTGGAAGAGCCTGTAATTGAATAGAT